>NW_020528128.1:0-184078 GCF_003368295.1 Carassius auratus
CATAAAAATAAGCTACTTGTATGCCCTGTGTACCCCTCCTTCCATTCTGTTCATGCTGGGCTTCTATATTACACCCACTCAAACAAACTCCATCCCGCAAGAGCGCGTCCCAGTTTAATGAGGCGGAGAGCACATATTTACTGAAATGAGAAACTCCCAATGAGAGCAATAACTCTTATGTGTGCAGATATTACCAGTTATATCTTGAGCGCTTGCATTTCCAATGAGCAATCAGGGCTGGATTATGAATTCACAAAAACCTAAGAAAAAAAAAAATTGTGAGGCTAAAAGTTTGTAAGGAAGGGTAATACAAAAAAGTTCTTAAGTAATACCGTAGTATTTTTCACCAACAAAAAATTGTTTAAGTCAGTTATTTCTATCTTTTGCTGTTGTGTGTCAGTAGGAAATATCAGTTTACATTTCCAAACATAATTTTTCTTTGAAGCATTTTGGAGACATTGCCACAGTTCTTCTGGATTGAGTCTGTCTCAGTTTGTTCTGTTTCTTCATGTTATTCCAGACAGACTGAACGATGTTGAGATCAGATCTCTGTGTGGAGCACTGGCTGCTGTTCAGACTCCTTGTGCAAACAAAAATCTCACTGGATTATTACTATTAATGGCAAAAATAATGTTTGAAATATAAACTGATATTTACTACTGTAACAAGTATATATATATATATATATATATATATATATATATATATATATATATATATATATATATCAAAATCCAACCACAGACCCCTAATTCTTCAAATGCTAATTTCTATATTCCAGTTGTGTATAAATGGTTATTGAAAGATATATGGAGTACATTTTACAGGGAGGCCACTCTCTCTCTCTTGTCATCAACTTCAGCTCTCCAAGTCCTACCGATCAAATCCTGACCCTGTCCACTGCTCTGTTCTTCTTATCGCCTTCAGACAACAAAGAGGAGAAAGGAACTTTGACTCTGGTCAAAAGCGGCTAATTCACTGCAAGACAGAAAAAGACTAAGGGTCACAAAGTCTATATAGGAGGAGTGAAAGAAATGAATATCTTGAAGAGCTAAAGGACAAGATCTAACGATGCAGGCTTAAACAGTTGACTACATGCATGCAATCAGCCGTAATTGATTGCTTTCTAAATAGCTGAAAGCATAAGTATTTTTGGATGTCCATAAATGGCTGTTAAAGATGGATTATGTGATCAGTGGGTGCAAATCACAGCTATTCTGCATCAGCGCTTTATACAATTTTATAGCAGTGTGAAGTAAACTCTTTCCTCTTTCTCACCAGAGCTGAATTATTCATGCATATAGCTGCATGTTTTAGCTCAAGTACATGAGCTGATGCAGAGGCATGCAGGTTCTTGGCTACATATCAGATCAAATGTGCTACAGATGAACTACAAACATACTGGATTAATATATAATTTTTTAACATATGCTTCAAAGGGGGAAAAACTGATTAGGTTGGCCGCTTGGAATTTTTTACTTATTTTTGTTTTTTTTTTCTTATCATGGAACACGCAAGGTGATCTGCTTTGCTGTTCCTGTTCCTAGATCAGTACCTGGAGATGATCTCTTGAGACTCAAACTTCTGAAAGGAAGAAAAAAAATGGTGAAACTTAATGAAAACTCCGAGGGCAAAGTATTTTTTTATTCACTAAACTGAATATACCTGATTCAGTTTCAAAATGAATGCAGTTTCAAAATAAATAAAGGTGTTTTTTTTTTTTTTTATAGTGAGGACTTTACGATTTATAAGATCATCTGAAGTAAATAAGGACAAGTGATAAAAAAAAATAAAAACTGCAGGAGACGCTTTGAATCTGTAGCTTTCTACAGTCTAATAATAATAAAGTGGTTAAACAACATTCAAACTGCTATCATTGGCATCTAGATTAATGCAATGAATGACATGAAAAAAAATTACTGAATCATAACCTCAAATGAAGGCTGACACATTTAAAGTAGGAGTCTGCATATGATGAACCATACGTTTAAGCATATCTTCTCATTGAAACCACAATTAAAAATGAAAGAGAAAAGAAACTTATTGACATAGTCTAGCTGATTTATTGCAGTGAAAACAAAATGAAGGAATATGTCAATTTCAATAAATCAAACATAAAAATGAAATAAATGACTTAATAGGCATGTTAAACTGTTGTTGTTTAAAAATGTAGTTAAATAATAATAAAAGAATAAATCAATAAACAATTTTTAAATAAATAATATTTAAAATGTAGATAAGACAATAAAATACTGACAAAAAAAGTTGCCAGCTGCCTTTCTTTGTCAATCAAGTAAAAAAAAAAAATAATTACATTGGACAGTTCATTCAGTTCAAGTGCCTCAAAATTGATGCAATGGAAAAGAGAATGAAAAAGTCTCCAAAATGTATTTTGTGTTTCATGCAAGAAAAAGTCAGGTTTGTAGCTACGTGAAAGTTTTCATTTATAGGTGAACTAACAAACTATCCACCCAATTTAGAGACTAATTCATCTCCAATCCATAGTGGAAAACTTTTTTTTTTTAATCCAGGTAGAATCACAATTCATTATTTATTTGCCAGTGATAATAACTTTCAGAAACTTTGCCTGGGGTTGTTTAGAACAGCACAAGTCTGAAGCAGCCTCAGCGTCCAAAAATAATTGTCCACAGCTCTGTGATGATGTAGGTTTAATTTAAAATGAACCATGAAACTGAAGACCTGTACATCTTTGTTTTGCTTTCACCACACACAGACACAGAGGAACGTGGAAAGATTACAGACAGCGGTCTGCAGTTGTGTGAATTAATGGCCGTATCTCAGCGGTGTTGCTACTGGCCAGACATTCCTCTGACTTTTGTATTGTTATATCAGTGTCAGCCAGATTAATGGTAGTAATGGAGACCTCTCCCCAAACACTATAATCATAGCCAGAAGCCTGTTTTCTACATCCATCTCACAAGTGATATTTGAACATCCTCACACAAAGTTGAAACCTGATCAATCACTGTTGCTCAATGACTTCTTTGGCAGTCCAGAACACTGGTTCCACAAGCACAGTCATTATCTAGCCTATAGAGTATAATCAACAAAATCATGCCCTGGCAGTTTAGACAGCTTTACTAATGAAGGCAGAGTTCTAGTTTAGTTTGCTGGTGATTTGGCCAGAGGAGAACTGGTTTCTCACAAAGTTTTTCTCCATTTCTGTCACCTATTGGAGTTTGGGTTCCTTTTTGCCTTTTGGTCTGCTTAGTTGGGGTTAAAACGACACTTAATATTCAGCAAATTGAATTTGATGGCATTGACATGATTGGATGAGAACAAAACTTGAACTGAATTGAGCTGAATAATGACACAAATGTTTTCAGTAGAGCTTCTTTATAATTGATTTGAATTTGTTAATAATTAATTTATGACTTTTTCAACACTGACACTGTTATTGAATCAACCTGAATCAACATTGAACCAGTGTTGTTTTTGGCAGCCCTTTTAGTTTTTAGTCTTAGTCTTTTGGACGAAAATGCTTTTTAGTTTTAGTCACATTTTAGTCACTTTTTAGTAAAAAACAAAAAAGTAGTCTTTAACAAATTAATTTAGGTTAAAAAGTATTGGAAATGGACTTAGGTTTGACAGGTTGTAACGAGTGTTGCAATTCATAAAACAACAGTTAACCTTAAAAGCTTTGCATAATAAACTAGACTTTCTCATTGATGGAGATGCAGTGCTGCCAAGCTGTACTTCATGGTCGCATTGGGCAGAAACCTTTTATCCACATATTTCAAGTTCCACATATTTTTTCCATGAATTGATGCTCTTCTAAAATTTCTGCACATTGCCTATTTTCACCAGTAATCACAGTTATAAAGGAATGGTTTAAAGTTTAAGCAGCAAAAAACTTTGAGCTACTACAACATTACACACAGATAAAGTGGTAACAGTGGAATCACTGTTTTACTCCAAAAAAGCCAGAAATAAAAACATTCTTACTTTGGCAATTGTGGCTTTATTTGAGAAATTGCTGAAGTGCAATGAACAAAGCTATTGAGGAACAAATACTTGTGATCTACAACTTGTGCTTCAACTTGTCTGCCAGTGCAACAAAAAGATGCATATTATTTGTAAACACAAACATCATACAACCCTGTCTAATAAAAGTGACACAAACATTCAGGTATGCAAAAACATGTATGGTCAAAAAAGAGAGTTATCGAAGCCCTCAACCCGCAGCAAATATCACAATTTGATATTTATATATGAATGTCAAGAGCTAAGAAGTGTATGTATTTATGTAGCCTACACTACACACAAATAATATACAATTAAAGTATGCTCATTTTAAATGTATTGTGTAGGCTAGATATAAAAATATAGGCTTTTAATAATCTTTCAGTGCAAAAAACAATGTTAATATGAAACGCTTCAAAACAGAGTGCACAAAGCGCGTATGCACATGGCGGGTGCAGAATGATGGGCTCAAAGCAACATGGAATCACAGTGTGCTGCGCTGCTCAAGTGCGCATTTAAAAGTACGTGCAACCACACCCCAGGTGCAGCCCCACCTTGATCTGCAGGCTGCAGCCGGGTGCTTCTCCAAAACAGGCAGAAATGACATGCATTGTGAATGTCAGACTTATAATAATTTTCGTTCCATCTCGTCAACAAAAACTCGAAAAGTCTCGTCATGTTTTAGTCACATTAGAGCCATTTTTAGCTAGTCATCGTCACGTTATCATCATAAAAAAAGGTGCGTCAACTAAATCATTTCGTTATCGTCATCGTTGACAAAAACAACATTGCATTGAAGTGACTCGAGCTGAATAATGACACTACTCTCATCAGCTGAGCCACTTATCTCGGCATTGAACTTGTTTTATAATTGACATTTACTTTTATTGAACTTAACTGAATCAACACTGAACTGAAAAGAAGCTGCTTAGAGCTGATTTACTGCATAATTTGGACTTGTTTTATATTCTTTTAAGTTTACTTTGATTCTGTTACAAATAGCAGTGATCAAAATAGTGGTTTACAACAGCTAGTGCAGAAAAACAACAGTGCCGTAATATACCTCCAAAGTTTGAGTGGACAGCCCTGACCCGCTCTCTCAGCATAATATAAAGACCTGCGGTTTCAACTCCGTAAGGACTGATGAGAAAATGAGACTCTTGGTGTGATAGAAATGCATCAATCACAAGTAGTATAGCCTTCAACATTCGGCGGAGAGGAAAAACTGCACCTAGACATACACACAGTGCTCACATACACACAAACACACACACAGAGGGAAAGAAAAACTAATCTGAAAACAGAAAGCTGAAAAGCAACATTCATTTGACCAATTTTATTTTTAAAGCTTGTGATGCCCAGTTCCCAAATCCTGAAGCTGAGATACAAAGTGAATCCCAAAGTGATATATTTATTGAATCAAAGATTTATTGAACCATATTTAAATTTATCAAATGGTGATTTTTGACTTTCAGTTCAACAAGCTGCCTCTGCACAAATACATATTCTGGCTCTCGGCAGCATAATTGGTTTTCAGATTGCAGTCAACCATCGTATCATGTGGAACATTGAAGAATACGACTGAAAGATCCTAGTTAGATGCTTTCTAAGTATATGGGGCTTTTACTGTGCAACTGAGACCTTGAGAATTCATCCATGAATGTGTGAGCGTCTGCTAGGGCATAATTATTGATCTAACAAGATAAGAAAAGCTCAGTACAAAACGAGTGCTTACACAGGTTTGCATCTCAATGAATGTTTCACCTCGAGTTGAGAGCGTGTCATTCAGCAGGAAAGGCTGATCTGCTCACCTAGGTTTCTCAGTAATTACTCATATTGTGCAAATGCAAATTTGTGCACTGAATATATTATTTAAATAAGTCAAATTGCAAAGCTTCTATTTTGCTTCATTGTCACTGTCTGAAATTCTCTGATTTCTCCATATGTGGCACTGGCTTTTTTAGGTTAAATGAGAGAATCAGTTTTAAAGTCTATGATAAATAGGGCTTCTAGACAATGCACTGCTCAAGTTCAGTTTAATTTGATGGTGATCGTTTGTGGACTGCATTCATCAAGCCATTCCGCAGATTTTTAATGGGGTTGAAGTATGGGCTCTGACTAGGACATGCGAGGACATTCCCCTTTTTATCCTTCAACCACTGTGCGCTCAGTTTTTCTGTGTGCTTTGAGTCATTGTTATGTTGGAGGGTAAACCTTCTTTCCACTGACAACGTTCTTGCAGACGGCAGCAGATTTTCCTCAAGAACTCCCTGCTGCAGAGGAACAGGCCCATAACAGGATATTACCACCTCCATGGTTTTACTGTAGGAATGCTGTTATTTGAATGCTGAGCTGTATTGGATTTCCACCAAACATATCATTTTGTGTTCAATTTGATCAATAATTCAATTTTAGTCTCGTCTGCCTCAATCTTCAAGGTTTGATCACTCTGTCATAAATGTTTGCAACTGCTTCAGAGTTGCTGTAGGCCTCTTGGTCGCCTCTTTAACCAGTTTCCTCCGGCTCTTTCGTCCAGTTTGGAGTGACGTCCTGATCCAGGGAGGGTCTGCGTGGTACCAAATACCTTCCACTTCTTCCACTAGACTTCACAGTGCTTCTAGGCATTAATAAAGCCTTTGAAATGTGTTCACAGTTGAAAGTCAAATGTCTTTGTGTGCCATTGTGAATGTGATTAGCTACACCCAATTGAGTTTAATTTTTTAAAGGGGGTGATTCTTTTCTACACCCACTGTTCATACGGGACACGTCCCAGCCAGGATTTTAATAATGCCTGAAATATCCAGGTTTTGGCTATTTGCACTATGCAGGTTGATTGTTGTGTAGCATTCATGAGAGCTATAAAGATCAGAGCAGACAGCTCCTTATGCTTTCGAATCGATTTCACGTGTTTGTTGTGGCACACTTTGATTTCTTATGGATTTGTTGAATGAACAAACACGTGCGCATATTTGCATCACTTTGATCGTTCCCTCTAGATCTCTCCTTCTCAGACGCAGCCCCATGATTGGTTGATTATGTACAATACCTGCATGTTATTGGTCAAACTGCTCTGGATGTTTTAGGCAATATTAAAATCCTGGCCGGGACGAGTCCCATTTGAATGGCGCACCCTAATAATGGGTGAGAGAAATTCTACAGAAACAGACTCCATACAGGCCTGGTTGCAATCCTGCTCTTAGGCATGTGCATGTGTGAGTGTGTATTTCCTGTTGCTGTGCTAATGAAAGCTCATTGACACCCTGATCACAGACAGTGCAGCTACTGGGGCACATCACTAATTAACACCGACATAATCCATGTCCCGCTCTGACCTTTCCAGGCCATCCAAGGTTTGTGCTGCTGGCACCAAAATTGATGTCAATTATTTCAGATTTCATGTATTTTCACCATGAAGAAGTATATTGTCTGAAATGACTGATGATTATGTTTTCACTAAATGTGATTAAGAGGACAAAAGGTAGGTGTGCTTTGAATGGACTCTTCCTGATTAGTATTTCCTTTGACGGGCACATTTTGACATGATTACATTTCATCTTATAAGGTAATTTATCCATAGCTTTTGGATATTGGACCATATTTCAGGAAATGCTAGAAATTGCTTCTGTTATCTAAGCAAGCCCTTCATGATCAATGAGAAAAGAGTCTAGTGAACTTTAAAGGGCTTCTTTATTGAGTATATAGTGACCCCAAATAGCACTTAGATACTTAAGCCACACATCAAAATGTCTGAATTCTATTGCGTTATATAAGAAAATATCAAACAAAAAGGCATCTGCAAAAATAAAAGATGCAAGAACTTTTCTCAGACCTTTTCAAATAATGCATGAGCCATTTTGTGTTTTCAAGTGTCCAAATGTTTTTTGGGGGCACAAGCAATGCATAACGTGCTTGGAATAACAGACAAGAACAACTTTTGGGAGAAAAGCTCAGGCAATGGTGCAAAAGAAAGCACAAAAACAACAAAGAACAACAACAACCAAAAACTCTTTTGCTGTCAGATATCAGCGCTGCCTGGTGTCTATTCTATGCATTGTTCAATAGGTGATAACATCAACTGATCTGTTTAAATAGGTCATGTTTAAATGCAAAAACATCTCTAAGCGTGACTCTCACAGAATGTAATGAGCAATTTCAGGAAAGCCTCATGTGCACATTACAGTTCAGGATGGTAAAATATTACTCAAAACTACCATTAACCCTAAAGACTAACCGAAGCATAATTACAACTTTAAGATATTAAATGAAATTTTTTTTTCTAAATACAGGTGAAGCAATATATAGCTACATCTTATACTCAAATTTGTATTATAATATTTATTACTTGAATAATTATTGATTATATTAATTACTTGCTGGCAAGGATATTCAAGAAAGTTAAAGCATTTGTAATTCATTACTTTGTGTGTTACTATTTTGCAACTTTAAAAACCCAGCATTGCAATTGTCTGCAATGTTTTTGAACAACTCCCACCAAAACAAAATATGATAAAACATAATTTTAAAACAAGTGGCTACCTAAAGACAAGAAACACATCTTCAGTATAAATACTTGGGTCTCTGGGGGTTAAACTTGAGTTGATCCTATACAACTCCTTCACAAAGCCTCATTTTACCTTAAAGTTATGGAACAACTGTCATTGTCCCCCGAAGCACCATAGTTCTGAATCTCATAACCATGGATCACATCAAACTGCTGAGGAAATGAAAAGATGCGTCAGTTTAGAGAATTTATGATAATTTCATATTTGATTTATTTCAGGTTTTATAGTTAGCACATTTGGTGGCTAATATCCACAATCTTTTCTCATTGAGTCATTTCTGCGTCCGTATTGTAGCACAAGGCTCTAGGCCTACTTTAAACTAAGAAAATTGCTCTTTGAGTCATAGGTCTAATCAGAAAGAATGCTCCAATGATTATATCCCAAGGAATTCATAACTGGCAATGATTTAGTACCACTGCACCATCAACAGGAAATGAACAACAACGTCGGTCACAAATAACCACGGAGGCCATTTGTAAGAATTTAGGAGCTGCAGTGAAAAATATCTTGAATCCCAGCTTATATATTTTCATCTCAGACATCCTTCTGAGAAAATGGAACTGGAAAACCTGTCTCTCTCTCTCTCTCTCTAGCCAAAGTTTTTGCTTATGTTTATACAACTAACAATCTAACTGTATTCTAATGGTGGGTAGAAAATAATAGCTTATGATGTTCAAAACAAGTCTACAAATCAGCCCAAGCATGTATAATTGGTTAAAATGGACCAATTACAAAGTTTAGAACTAACTCACCTGAGATTATCACTTTAGACTCCAAACGTGCTTGACCTCTTGAGCCAATTTTAGTGATTCCTCCTCAGCTTGGTGAAATCTCTGACCATCATGACACCTGCACTGCTTACAGACAATTTGCTGGCTAATGAGCTGATAAGGAGGTGACTATTCATAATAATAGCAGAACAACAGTTAGCGGTAATGAAGTGCAGACAGAAAATATTGCTACCGTATTTCTGTAATTCATTTTCTTTTTAGTTCTTCTGCTTAAAAACATTAAAAACAATTACTTAAGCTGCAATTAAATGTTAATGTATCAATATATACATACTAAAAAAGTAATCAGAGAATCAGTGTCTCCATGTGATAGTGTTAAGTGCTTTACACTGGACTAAAACTAAAACCAAAAACATTGTGTCTCATTTCAGAAGACTGAAATGACTACTGGAGATTGTAGATGTGTGTGTGTGTGTGTGTGTGTGTGCACTTACCAGGGTTAATTGTCAGTCTGATACCTAAGTTCTCTGTTAGCCTCTCTGCCACGACTCAGACCTTTCTGCGGTGACATCTGTCATTAATGTTTCAGAGCTCTAGCACACCGTTGAGACTGTTGCTTGTCTGCTGATGGGGCTGTATTTGATAAATGAAAAGCATTAAGCAGAAGCTTGTTTGATCTGCTCAGTGGAGGAAGCCACAGAAGCTGCTGGCACACCAATTCACACTCATCATTTACCTTCCTTGTATGCTGTCTGTAAGCACTCATGTTTATTTTGAACTATATATTGCTAATGTGAGGTCTTGGGGTGGGCTCTTTTGGCAGCGAGTTCCAGTCACATTTTATTTCCCAATTAAATTGTTTTGTAGTCCAGATAAGGTTATACAGTATATTCATATGCTCTAGTCAAAAACCAATCAATCGACAGATCCATTTACTGCCAAACACGCTCACCATTAAATGGTCTCATCTGTTTGTGCCACATTTATATGCACTGCACAGATGTCAATACGTTCTGTAAAATCAAAGCCAATAATAATAATAGACACTTTACAGTGAAAAGGAGGCAGGAGACAATGAAAAAAATCAATGAAAATCTATCAGCTGTCCACACAATGTGACGTCTCAACACCCACAATTCCATTTGGTTTGCTCTTTATACTGAGATGTATTTTGTTTCCTTTTTCACAGTTAAGTGGCGGCGTCCCAGTCTAACATCAAGCTAACTGGAAAAAAAAAAAATGTCTAAAAAATAAAAATCATCATAATATCACAAAGACTGATGAACTGCCAAAACAGCAGTACCTAAAGTATCTGATAATCTTCTTTAATCTAGGTTGCCAGTAGACAAAACTGATAGATGGAATCAAATGTCCTCACCTCTCTGATGTCTCCTTGGCTTTGATATTCACTTCTGCACTGATAGCTTCACTCAAACACTATCTGTGATCTGTGTTCCTGTGGTTCGAAGAGACAGAGATATTAAAGAATAATGTTGTTTTTTGCCCGGGGTTATCTGCACTAGTTGATCATCACACACTCATATTCCATTCATTGGACTCCCTATGTGCTCTGGTAAGTATTGTGCTTCTTGTAATTCAAATGGCTGCCTGTATGATAACGCTAATGAGACTTTTTGCAATTAACCCGATGGTCTCGTCAGGTGGGCCTGAGGGGAAATTTGTGCTGATGGTGTCATAATGGGTTAGATCACAGCAAAAAGAAAATATCTGAAAAGGAAAGTCTACAAATACATTAGGAAAGAAGCCAGAGGACACAGTTGTGCTACTGCTGAACTACAATATGATTCAGATGGATGGTGTGTGATAAAAGTGGTGCGCCAACTTGACTAAGAAATCATGTGTACAATACCTAATGTGTGTTATAAATTACTGGCTTCTTCTGACAGGGAACGGATGGGTTATGTTCGTGTGGTAATCTTCTTCTGTCTCTTGTCTCCTTCTCTTCACTTCCTTTTTTCGATGCCTACTTTGAACATAAAGGAGTTTTACTTTCTGCACAAAGTCTGTAGATTTTCACACAGTTTGAGTCTGATCCATAAGCCTCTTCTATCTCACAAGGAACAAGAATTGACTCCTTCAATCTCATCCATTTGCTGTAGAAGCTGACCTATCATTGATGCTTCTGGGCTTTGAGTTACTGGGCAGGGAGAGTTACAGTCATGCATTCTAATCACACACTAATCAGTCCAGATTACAATTGATACAGAGAGAAAATGGATTCAGCCCTTGAGATTCTGGAGTTTAATGGAGATGGATAATGCTTGTGATATCTTCTTCAAAGACCCTCAGATTGATTGGGTGTCCATCAATGCACAGTAAGTAGATATCCAATGACTGACACTTGAACATCAGTGTTAAAGGACAACCGCTTAGTTTCACCTGCAATACAGGACAGATTCAAAACTGGACTGTTAGCAAAAAGTACAGCAACACCAAAACAAAAAAAAAGTATGACTAACATTTATTTTAATAATATACTACTGACAAACTTCATGTGCATCTGCAACTACATGTTTCAATATAAGTTTTAAAGGTAGGATTGGTGAATTTGGAGAGGCTAGCAATATCAAGCTAGTTTTGAAAGCATAAGATCACACCCTACCTGCAAATCACTCTTCAAAGCCACGCCTCCCCCAAAACACATGACAAGCACTACTGATGTAATTTTGAACGCAACGCTGTCAGATTCCATCATGTCTCATTTACTGTTGAGAAAACATTTTAGTACAAAGCGCATAATATCGTAGCCCTCGGACCGAGGGATATGATTGGACTAACATTTTATGGTCCTATGCCTCCCACAGAATAAATAAATAGTAATAATAATAATAGTGATTATGGGATGTGAAGAGACTTTCAACCAGCAAAACAAAAAATGGTTTTGAAGCAAATCGCCTACCCTGCCTTTAAGTTTGTTAAGTGTGCACTGTTTTTGATTCACTAAAAGAACCAGCACATTACAGTCATTCATTCAGGGATCGTACTACACTGGATGTGCTATATTTTTTGAGAAACGTCTCATAAGATTAATGTGTTCTGTGAACTACATATACTGTTTTGTGCTGTAGATTTAGAAGAGGTGCTGCGAGAATGACATGAGTACTACTCCTTCCCCTTAAATGAAATGAACGTTGAGGACCACCAAACAAAACCGCTTAAAAAGTGAAAAATAAAACGGTTATTGTTTCACAATGCTAAAAAAGTCTGAAAAAGTTACTTTGACAAATCTTTGTGTAGCCTGCCAACTGGCCACAAGTCTAATATAGCTATCAATAACTATATTAGTGTCCATGCCAACACACAATAACATTGTTTATTATAAGCGTGCATTGAAGTTATGTTGTCTGCCGCTTTAATTATGTGAGCTCTTACAGCTGCGGTAGGTAACTTTTGACGCTCTAGCGGTTAATAAACAGAACTGCTTGCGTCTTGCGGAAGAACATCGTAGCCGGAACTACTTCTCTCTGTTTATGTTTATGAAGAATCACAAAGGTACTGGGTTACTCCACCGCGGTACCCCCCGAAGCAATCTAAAATAGTCTGAATATAAACACTTATTATAGGTGTACCCTAGTGATTCAGGACAAGCTAAAAACACGGTTTGGGAAATCGATTCACGGTGTACTCGCTTATTATATACATTTTTCTACATTTTGAACACAAACAAAGTTACGGACCGCAGCTCTGATTGGTTGTTTCTTACCGGGAGCAGATAACTTTCTGCAAATGGCAATAGGACCACTGGGAGGAGCCAGGGGAGCTTGATTTTTTCACAGATTATCTGTCTCATATTCTACTGACAGGACATAATGACAGGTTTAACAAATATGTAAAAAATATATTTTTACAAAAGTTACCTACTGCAGCTTTAAATTGGTTGGATTCGAGTGGCTGTCAAATTTTTATTGTTCATCAGCTGAAAAAAAAAGAAAATTGTTCTGAAATTTATTCCAATGATATAGTTCTTTTGTGTCATTATATGTGGCATGGACTTCACTATTCTTATAGAATTCAAACAATTATTAAAAGTTTACTGTTATTGTCCTTGGTGTGAACGGACCTTAATGCCCTACACAAATCAGATTACTCATTTCAAGTGCTTCTCAGAGTGAGAAGAGGGACAGTGATGCTCACTTTCAAATGACATTCGCCCATTCATCAAGCAGATTCTAGAAGTGGAATTTGGCAGTCATAACAGGGATAATTAATGTGGAGGACAATAATAAAGCATATTTACCAGAGAAAATCAAGCTAATGCAACTCCTCAAGCCTAATACAGAGACAGATATGTCTTAATTATCAGTTAATCAGTTTAATTAGGCATAATTATCCTTTTCTAATTATCCTACCATTTTGGTCCGCGGATACATCATCAACATCCATGCCACAAAAGCCTTGTATTGTCAATTTACAATGAGCCAACACAAGATTGGCTTTCCAGATGACTGTTGGCCAACAATCAGTCATTAAATCATTAACCTGATTAATGTGTACAGTTCGTTATGATTACACAA
The DNA here is from genome assembly GCF_003368295.1 of Carassius auratus. Taxonomy (NCBI): domain Eukaryota; kingdom Metazoa; phylum Chordata; class Actinopteri; order Cypriniformes; family Cyprinidae; genus Carassius; species Carassius auratus. Next base: position 13,813 of record NW_020528128.1, read on the forward strand.
AGATAAAATCAACTGATCACACAAAACTGAAACAGTATTTTTTATCTGAGCATCAGCATATACATGTCTTTATGGGTGACAATTTTTATTTTTTTAATGCAATGTAAAAAAGAGTGCATATATTTTTACTTACTTTCTCCAAGGAACTTTTTAAAACTTAAATTATAACTCCTTCTGCCTCCTACTGAGTAAACAGTATGCAATATTTAGCAGTTGTTGTGAAGGAGAAAGACACCTCTCTAATGATCTAATTCATTATTCACTGTATGAGTTACAGATGGCGAGGGTGAGAGATTGCATCTATGTGCTAATGACGGCCTGTCAACGTGATAACGCCTCTCTGTACAGCTTCCTTAGGATGTGAACGAGAGACTGCAGATGTTAATATATGCCTATAGAAAAAAATGGCAACATGCACTACACAACAAGACTACGTCAACAGCATGTGAGTCATTGTATATTAAAGTGTTGACATGCTAGATCCCACGTACTTCATGTTCGATTGCTCATTAAGACAGCAATCAAGCATTCAAAAGCATGGAAATTTTTCTTACGTACTGATGTCATATAGCAGTCTGAGACTGCAAAATGACTCATGAACCTACATATGCACTACATATGAACCTACATTTTTTTTTTTTTTTTTTTTAAAGCAGCTTTCCATTGGTCAACAAACTTGTGTAACCAACTTGAACCCGTAGAAAAATCTGCAATCTGCATCTGCAAAAAACACATTTAATTTTTTTATTTTACTAAAGTTGCTGTGATGCTGTGATCTGTAGCCTACTGTATTTTTTTTTATTTCTTTTTTTACTGTAACTGACAGATTCCAGCCAAAAAATATACAACCCGGGAGTGGGCGGGAACGGGATTCATTCTTCCGGGATTGAATGGGATGGGATTTTCTCGCCGTTTTTTTTTTTTTTTTTTGCGGGATTGGTATGGGACGGAATTTTTTTTTGCGGGAGTGGGACGGGAAAGATTTGAAAATCCACTCCCGTGTCACCCTCTACTTTGAAGAGCTTGTGTTCTCATATTTATGATTCCCTAAGTGAGAATACTATAGTACGGTATTAGAATCCAAAAAAAAAATCAAAGAGAATGAAAGCAAAGGGGGAAAACACATAGTGTTTGATAAAACAGTGGCCTTATTGAGCATGTTGTGTAATAAAAACAGCTTTAAATCCATGCAACATGTTCAGTCTCATTCTGTACCACAAGCACTTTCAGTCCCTGCTGATCTTCAGTGGTCTGTTTCCTTCTAGCTGCTCCTTGGTAAGATGCTCCTCATGTCCGAGAGCACCATGGATCTGTAGTTGCCCTCCATGTACTCCAGGTAATTACTCACCCTGAAGCCGTGGATTGGTTCCTTCTGCAAGCGGGCAAAAGAAGCACAGATTTGATGAGCAGTGCCTGAGAGAGCCGATTTGCAAGAAAACAGGTAGAACAGGGTTATAACAGCTTTAGAATAGATTTGATATTTGAGTTTTGAGTTTGATATCATGCAAGATTTTACACATTTTAAATATTGTGCCAAATCCCATGTCCTACAGTGACGAAAGGCATTTATTAATGAAACAAGACGTTTACACAGACGCTATGTGAGGAGTGGCAATACTTTCTTGTACTAAATAAACAATGTGCCGCCTAAAACAATGTGCAGTCTAATACACTCTGACATTTAGCTGAGGATAAATAATATAGTTTAGACAATGCCAAATGAATTACATTTTGTTTACGATGAGTCAGCGAATGCAAGTCATAAAGCTATGCCTCAAGTTACAAAGGGACACTCTGGTTCATGGTGAATGGATGAAAATGAGAGAAAGGATAATAAACCTTTATGAGTTTGCTGCATTAAATAAAATATGCCTGCAGTGTAAGCAGTTTTGTGATATAACCGCAGACCACAGCAGTTGGTATGGCAATGACAAACAAAACAGATGAAGTCACAATGCTTTAAGAGCAAATAAAAAACTAATGACTGTAATAATAATAATCTTGTAATCATAGTCTATTACAAAACAAATGCAAACCACTTTTATCTACTGCTGATGAATGATAGATAATGCCATACATTTAATACAGAGCATCTTTCAATAGAACTGAATAGAGTCAGATAATAATTGACAGTAAGTGAAAAAGTAAACTAAAGAAAAATAGATAAAGATCATGAACTGAAATATGCTGCACTGATGACAGAAAGGCTTTTGCCTTTTATTCATTGCAATTTTACATACAATTAGATTACGTATGACCTAGTGTAAGATGAGATCTCGTAAATTGCAGTCTTTGGTGAACATGCAGGAATACTTCACTCGAAAATTAATTCACCATCAACCCAGTCCAAACTTGTAAGAATTACTTTTATAGAAGTATGTTCACATTTTGAGGATTTTAGAAAAAAAAAAAAAAACCTAAACGATTCCATATTCCAACTTGGCACGTCACAATTGCTGACAGTACATTAATACCAGAGGTGTTTAGTTTCGCTGATGTCAAACATGATGTGATGTAATATAAATATGCAATTTTGGGCTTTTGTTGCTTGTCAAAAAGCAGCTTGGAGATTCTGCTTAATATATAATTTTGTATTGTGTAGAAGAAGAAATGTAGAAGAAAGTGAATGATGACAATTTTTGGGAGGGTTTCTTCACACAATTAATGACAGCTGTGGAGTAGCAAAACAATCATATAAAACCACCGAGCCATTAGGAAGAACGAGTGTGAAAAGTCCAGATGTTTCAATAAAGCTGAAAAATTCTTATGTCTTCAAATCCATTTAAAACTTGGCATGTCACTTGTTAGAAGCAGCAGTCAAACAACAGAAGAGGACTGCAGCTTCTAAGTGTCTTGTTTCTTTTCTCATTAGATTAGATTGGATTAGATTTTTTTGGCACAGTTCTTGCTGCTAGGAAACATTGTTTTGCTTACTCTGTTTACTGTGGTAAATGCTGAAGTCGTGTTTTTTCTTGTGCGTATCACGCGGCTTTTCAGTTTCAGTTTGCTAAGCACAAAGATGTGGCCTGCTGAATTCAATAATGAGGTATCAGATGAGTGTATAATTGGTTAGTACACTGCAGCAGCGGTTGTGGCAGCCCTCGTGTGAAGACAGACAAGTGTAAAAACAGATGAGTGCTACAACAACTCGGTCCACATTGCCGTACTAGATTGGCCATATACAACATTAGGAAGATTAAGCTCTTCCTATGAGAGCAGGCCACATAACTCCTTGTCCAAGCTCTTGTTCTCTTCAGACTGGACTATTGTAATGCTCTCTTGGTGGGCCTACCAAGCCTCTGCAACTGATATAGAAAGCAGAAGCGAGTGGTCTTCAATGAGCCACAGAAAGCCCATGTCACACCTCAGTTTGTACTGGCTGCCAACAGTCGCTCACATCAAATTCAAGTTACTGATGTTTGCCTACAAGAAAACCACTGGTTTATCACCAATATACAGAAACTTGCAGAATGCAAGTGAATGATGCCTCATAGGGCCATCCCAAAGAGGCACAAAATCACTCTCAGAGACCTTTTCCTGGACTGTTACAAGATGGTGGAATGACAATCGCAATTTGAGTCATAAAACGTCTAGACATCTTTTTTTGTCAGCTCTAAACAATTAATACTAGCAAGAACCTATTTTCTACATACATACATATACTGTACACACACACACACACACATATACATACATACATACATACATACATATAAACCTTGCTACTGTATCTTTACTGTGCTAGACTAACTGAGACTTGTCACATCACTTGTATACTGTTGCTTCTATTGTTCTCCTCAATTGTACGTCGCTTTGTATAAAACGTTTTTGCTAAATGATTAAATGTACTAGAAAATGGCTGCACACTGGTGTGTTTAAAATTAAAAATGCTAAAAATGTCATTTTAATTACAAATACCCATTACCTAAAGACATTAAAACCATGCTGCCTATTGTTGCTGATAAAAACAAAGAAAAAAGGCCTTAAATGGTTCTGCAGGATGCTCTGAACTCACTAACCAGTGTTATGGTTTTCAAAGTGTTGGAGGTATTCGGTAGTGACAGACAATTGCTTTTGAAATCCTGCAAACAAAGAATGACTTTAGTTGAGTTTGATTTCTGCAATGTTGAATCATCTAAAATGGATTCATTGTACATTTACTCTGTATTCAGCTTTAGAGAGACATTCGGAGGAATTGTTACAAGTAATTTCCATCCAGATCTTTAATTTAGATGAAACATAGATAAGTTTTGCAATTCTGTTCATGTACAAATCCTCAGAAACCTTTCAGAAATTGTCGGAAACCTTTTCTCTATTGAACAGGGTACACTGTGAACACCGATGCACACGCAAAAACTAAAAAGTTGTAAACTTTAAAGAGTGAAACAAGGGCATGAATGTGCTAAATCTGATTTATTGCAGACACGCTTGCACACTGTAAACCCTCAGCGCTCCTTTAAAACATCACTGCCTCAGGATTTTCTCTCCTTAAAGGACTAGTTTAAATTTTGTCATTATCTACTCACACTCATGTCTTTCGAAACAGACTTTCTTTCCTCTGAGGAAAATTTTCAGAGTTCATAGAATGCAGTTTTCTTCTTTTTTGGAGCTTGACTGTCCCAAATCCCTATCCACTTTCATTAAATGAAAAAGAGCAGTGTGAACATTCTCCTAAACATCTCCTTTTGTATTCCACAGAAGAAAGGCATACTGGTTTGGAATGACATGAGGGTGAGTCTGGAAAACAAGACAAAAAATTATTAAAAAAATGATTTTGTATGAATGACAGCAAAAAAAAGAAAAAAGAAAATTCCTGGAGTTCATACACAAAAAATAAATCAAGTCGCTCGAATCAAAATATGCAGAAATCACTTTTATCAAGAGGCTTGAGGTATCTTTGTTTTGTTTCTGTGGTGGTGAACTGAGCTGTGGTCATGTAATCCTCTCTTAGAAGCGGTTCAATTATTCTGTGGTATCGTCGATGGCGTTCTAGTTTTGCCAAGCGTACATGCCTTCTGTACATTCAGACCACTCCAGCAGGCAATTTATACAGCATCTGTGTCTCTCCTCCTCCTTTGTCTAGAATTCGAATCATTGTTCCTGAGTGCCCAGACACGGACGCCTCTATGAAGGAGGTGACACTCAATTTCAAAACAGAAAATCTTCTTGCCTTCAGTTTATGTCCATTCAAAACTAGTTATAAGTTTCAGAACTGCAGGTATCTGTGTAGCAACTACAGAATATATTTTTTATTTTTTTACTCAGCTGAGTAAAAGTTCTAAAAAACCTTATATATATAAGTTGATGCAAGAACACACTGTACAGTAAACCTTAACATGGTACTTGAATTTACAGGCACACAGAGAAATACTTTTTTTTTGTCATGTCCAGGCCTATTGAGAGTTTTCAAAGGATAAAATATAAATAAACTAAACCCAGAAAACACAGTTATTCTTTAATATGCTTGCCCTTGACTGCAGGAAAAAGGTCATATCTGACTAGATCTGACAGAAGAATTGAGGCAGAGATTTGACACCAAGCATATAAACCCTGGAGAGAGTGCAGCTTTGAGTAATCACTGCATTTGTCTATGAAGATTGTCAGTCTTTCAGGTCAAAGCAGAATGTCCTTGCATCTTTATATTTCTACCCTGGTAGTGTCAAACTCATTCAACCAGCAATCATGATTCACAACGTCAGTGGTGTGACAATCACAGAAAAACATCCACACAATCTAATAAAGCACAGTGTAAATGGAAGAGAGGTCAAATGCATTCAATTTTTTTACATTATTATTATCATTAATATGCCCCTAAGTAAATTCAGAAAAGTTAGTGTCATTGTTTGTCCTTTTTGACAATGCTTTCTTTAAATGGAAACTTTAAAGCTTCTTTCTGTTGACAGCAAATTGATAAATAACTCTAAATAAATTATACATTTGGGAAGACTGGGACACTAAAAATATCAGAATGCCAAACTGCTTTGCAAAATCCATACAGGTTGGCAAGTCTGCTTGGTTATTACAAATGGAGAAAGAAGATTGAAGTGGTGTGATTAAAATGAAGTACTTGAAATACAGCACCTGAGAGGGAGTGAAGTCAGACATCCTGAAGGCAGAAAAAACCAGAGGAACCTCTACCTTGAGCAACATCTCGACGTAATGAGCGGTGCAGGAGTAGATTGGATGAATGCCTGACTGAGCGATCTCTATAGGGAGATGTACCTAAAGCACACACACACACAAAATCCATTAAAAGTGTGAAGATGCACTGTGCATGGTGCAGTGTAAATGATGCTAAGCTGCATTAGTTATAGTGTGTTGTGGCTGAAAATGAAGTGCAAATGAGATTTGAGAACTCTGCAAAGGGCAAGATCTTCAGTAAATGACTTTATTTTAGTCTGTTCTTTACACAAAGCTATGATATGACTTCAGAAGATTTGTACATAAACATAAAACCATGTTTTGGAGTAAAAAATGCAAAATATCCCCTTTTGTGTTCTTCAGGAAAATGGTATGTGGTTAGTAAATAATGAAAGAACTGTTGCTCTAAGGGTGCTGGCCACCACAGAAAACAACAGAACACCACACATGCAACTGACATGACCAAAATTGTATTAGCTGCCTCTGCAACCTCCTGTTTAGAGGGGCATGTGACAAATGTGAGGACTGCAACTTCTCTTTTTTTCTGATTGTCATCATTATCTCTTGGCTCAATGATTTACATGCATGGCCACTCTGACAGCACAGAAATATGGAACTGTAATCAGACAAACTCATGTGCACGGAGCTTTATCATATCCTGCAAATTTTTTTACAGCTGAAACTCTATTAACTGAGCTCTGTTTACTATCCGCTGTTCCAAGAAAGCGAGAGATTGCTCCATCCAAATTTTATGGGGACCACAGTAATGACTATTGCCCCAGTAATATGATGATATCCAGCATTTCCTAGCAGTATGAACTTTTCCTATGCAAATGGAGATTAGAATGATAATACAGGTCGAAACGCTGAGGTCTGTTTACGGCAAATGGATATGAAAGCTACACTAGCATATACAGTACATAATATAAATTCAGAACATTACTAAACATGAGAGAGATGCAGCTGTTACTAGTAGTACAAAATTGCAACATGGGCTAAGTTTGAGACATTTAAAGGAATAGTTCACCCCAATATATATATATATATATATAAATAACAAAACATTGCTAAATAAAGGTGAAAAAACATTGTTAAAATTATGTTCTCTAACATCAACTTACGTACATTTACGTAATTATAACTTTCTCAAGGAACTATTTCTTAACTAATAAGAACAAATTTCACAACCAAATGAAAATCAGTTTTATCACGCATGTACAGTCTCTCCCTGGGAAACAGCACAGAATGAAGGTTAATAGAGAGTTACAATGTGCTGAGCACTAGAATGCATTGCCTGATTACAGTCATTGTGGACTGCCTTAAGACAAAATATATCTAAATGGGTTCATATTGAGTTTTACTAGGGTGCTGACATACCGCAGAATGCCATTGGCTTTCAGTGAAGCTGAGATCATTTCTGAATATACTCACGCAAAAATCACTTTCCTAAACATTATTTTTGTTCCGTCTTCCAGTTCAAATATATAAGCAAAACACATGTATTTATTAATAATAATTAATAATGACATTATTATGTTTTACTCTCATGATAATAATAATACTAATATATAATACATTTCTGCATGTTTTAATTTAAGACTCTTTTAAGTCTTACCAAACCTTAGAAAACACAATATGCCAATATGTTCTTTAAATGTAAATGTCTAGGAAGCAGAAAATTAGGTAAAAAACCTAAAATACAACTTCCACCAGATCTTCATTACTTTTCAAATTAATTTTTTATACTTTTTTAATTCACACACAAAACAGTTTGACGGGAATATGGAAATAACATTTACTGTATATTTTGTTCAGACTGTAAAAAACACCGTTCTTCCTCAAAATTTCTGCCTTGTTTTCCAATGCAAACGTCAAAAGATGTATAAATTAAGACACAAAATTAGATAAGAAGTCTTGTTTCTAAGAAATTGTTCAAAATAAAGTGATAAAGTATAAAGTAAAATAAAAATAAAATGTATAATTTAACTAAGAACACATACTGTATCTTTCAATGGGCTAGTGAATAATTTAAAAAGAAACCAATTTCCTACCCATCTGACAAATGTTTTTTTTTTTCTTGTTTTAAGCATAAACACACTTAATTTTGTAAAATTATTATTATTATTTTTTTAATCCACATGACTGTGAATGAAAGACTTTCTGCTTCGATGTATGACCTTTTAAAGGCCTTCATTTGTGGAGAGGTATTAAGACTTTAAGACCCCGTACAGTATATTAGAGCTGTAGTCAAGTCCAGCTTTGTCGAGTCCAAGTCAAGTCCAAGTCCAGGACTAGTCGAGACCGAGTCAAGACCGAGTCCAAAGAGGTTCGAGTCCAAGTCAAGTCCAAGTCCAGGACTAGTCGAGACCGAGTCAAGACCGAGTCCAAAAGTTTCGAGTCCAAGTCAAGACCGAGTCCAAATGAGAGAAAAAAGGGTCCTCTTCAAGACCACATAACTTAACTACTGATAATGTTTGTGATGCGAGAGACAGCATATCTCCTATTCTAAGAAAATAATTGTACAAATTTTTTTGTAATGATCAAAAAGCATGTGCAAAGTAACAACTCTGTAGGACAGGGGTCTCCAAACTAGATCCTGGATGGCCAATGTCCTGAAAAGTTTAGCTCCAGCCGGCCTTAACACACCTGGAAGATTAGTGTGTCTAGTAAGAGCTTGATTAGGTTCAAGTGTGTATAATTATTTTGGGGCGTTAAACAAGATCCCAGGCCCTTTGCATAGGCAGTCCTGATGGGCCCCCATGCCCCCCACCCATGAAAATATCCAGGTAAAATAAAATATATTTCAGATTCATACTTTTCAGGGGCCCTCTCTTCCTCTTCTCTACCCCAAGTCCGATCCTGGGAGCTAAACTATAAAGGACACTGGCTCTCTAGAACAGAGTTTGAAGCTGCAAGGTCAAATTATTTGTATGTACTTTTTTTTCATTTTATTTACTTAATAACGCTGCTTTTGCTGACATTATATCTGTGGTCAAAAATGTATATGACTGAAGCCTTGGCACAGTGCACAGACACACGTAAAGCTCGGGATAGGACAAATGCGCGCAGCAAGACTATGGGATACGTTTGGCTCTACTGGGCATGCGCACATAAATACAGCGACATTTTGGAATCGAAACAATCAACTACTCCAGCATGCATCAACCATAATGTTGCAAGTGTTTGCAAGTACGACGTGAATTTTAGAATTACAATATTGCGTGGAGCTGTTACTTTATGACCTTATCTATGTTGATTGTAAAAAATAAAATATGTAATGTAATAATTAGGGTTGTGCCTGAAGCCGAACACCTTACTCGGAATGGCAAGGATAATGGCTTAAAAAACGAAAAACCGACAAGGAATAATTCTGCCTGAATACTCGGCTAAAGCTGACAGAGTCTGGTGTTTGCTATAACAGGTGAGCCAGGGCATCAGCGCCAGAAGTGAATGAATGTAAACTTTATGAGTGAAAAGAGCGCAAATCAAACACCGCATTGTTGTCGCTTCTCTGTTTATCTCTCAGAAATCAGAGCGTTGCAAGAGTAATTTACCTATAATAATACATCAGACACGTTATAGTATTTGTATATATTAAAAAGGCAATGATTTAAAGCTTAGGCTACGATATGAAACGAATGAATGGAATAAGCACAGCGCGCTCGCCAATCAAACAGACGCGCTGCGCGTCTCAGTCTCTCAAAAATCAGTTCTCTCTCAAGAGTAGGCTAATAATCAGCTTCGATACGGATACATTGTCTACTTGTCCTACATGTTTGCATCTTCACATTTTGCTGGTTTGCGCGGCACACACACATCTGTTTAGTGAAGTTCATTAACATTAAGACTCGCTTAAAGTGTTCTGCGTAATGTGCGCATTGAATTGATTTAGTCGTGTTCAGATGATCACTAAACGTTTGTCATGACATCTCTCTGCTTGCATGATCAATATTATTTTAGTATTTAATAATTATTTTAGTTTAACACGACATAGCCTACTTGTTCATAACAGTCATAACGGTCTTATAGAGTAACTACGATGTTGTCTCCGACTGCAGATACGAAAAATGTTGTGATTGTTACGGATACAAATACTGGCTTTTACATGAAAATTAAAATATGTAATGTCATAATTATAAAGTTTTTTTTAAATTAACATATGTAATTGTAGCGTAAGGCTATGCATTAATAAGCGTTTATTGATTTAAAAAAAAAAAACTATTTAATGTGTTTTCATTTACAATACCCAGGAGTAGTCGAGTAACACAAGCATTTTTTATTTAAAAAAAAAAGACTAGTAGAAATCTCTTGCAACCCCTATACTGTACAACAATAATTAGTATTTCATTATTATAAAGGTGTAGACGTAAATAAAACACAATCTAACAGTTAGAAAATTAAATTAGAAACATCTAAACTTTTCAGGTCGCAGTGCACCGCTGGTCATGCACATCCTTTCCTGGAACAAAACTGAAAGTTAAGAAGATGGAGAAACAGATGATCATAGTTGTACAAGGATAGACATTTTTTAAAGGAATCTATTAGCAGAGCTACTGAAAGGGATGTTTAGTGCTGGAAATCCATTTATTATTTGCTGAAACTTCTGCGTTATCATGGAGAGCGGGTCATGGTTGCCCAGCAACAGCAGACGCCACTGGAGCGCAAGCGCAGGCCACAGAGTAGTGATGGAAAGTTCGATTCTTTTCCGCGAACCGGTTCTTTCGGACGGTTCGATTCAATAAACCGGTTGAAAAAACCGGTTCATCGGTTCTTTCACGCTCGACGTAATGACGTCATTGGCGATGACGTAATGGCGTCACGTCTATCAAACATTCAAATATTTAAAGTCAGTAATCATAACTTTAGTCAGTTAAAACCTCATAATCATGAAAAGTTTACATTTGAGTTTTGCAACACACCTAAATACATTAACAGCAATAATGTGCATATAAGGATTTAAGTCTTGAAGATATAAAGTAAATAAATTAGGTGTCATGCAGAAACCATGATCCACTTACTAAACATAATCCATTGCGATGTATTTGTTATTAAATGAACTTACGTTTCGCCAGATTGCCCTTCATCCAAGCCCTCGAAAAACCCGCGCTCATAACATTACTAGTACAGAATCAGAATCAATCACCAAAAGAATCAGACATGCTGTGAGTCAGTTGGCTTCACGCTGAATCGCGCATGCGCAGTATCATCAGTTCATCGGTTCTCAATTCAGACACGTCCGACAGAAACGATTCTCGGTTGAGTGTACTGATGATCCGAAAACCGATGCAACCGGTTCTTGACTCGAGAACGAGAATCGCTCTAACCGGCACGTGCTGCAGTTCAGTGTCATCAGCTGCTCTACTTGTGTTCATGTTCTGTTTCCTACAAACTCAATTCGTGAATGTGTCATCATTAACTATAAATACAGTACAGATAACTCATAAATCATCCCTTATTTCTATTAAACATAAGAGTCTTTAGAGTCTTAATTATTGTCCAACTTCCCTGAAAACCCATTTGGCCTATACTTTATATACAATATACAGATTGGAAACATTAATCTAAAAAAAATAATAATAATAAAAAAATCAAAATAAAATATAGTTATTTTATCACACTTTCCGATGTTTAACAAAATACTTACAAAATTACACGCATGCGCAGTATCATCAGTTCATCGGTTCTCAATTCGGACGCGTCCGACAGAAACGATTCTCGGTTGAGTGTACTGGTGATCCGAAAACCGAAGCAACCGGTTCTTGACTCGAGAACGAGAACTGCTCCAGCAGTGGGCGTGTTTGTTCATTATGTGGCTCGGCTCAGTGTTCATCTTCAGTTCGGTCTTCACAGCATTTCATTCAGTGTACTGTTTGAGTAAATGGATTACCCCGGGATATTGATTTATTCTGACTCAGAGGGAGTGTCAATCACGTTAAAAAAGTTAACAGCTTAAGTAATTTGTGTATTTATGCTTATTGGAGACGTGAACCGTTTCAAACGATTCAGTTCGATTTGGTGAACTGGTTCAACCGGTTCACTAAGAAGAACCGGTTAAATTGAACGATTCGTTCACGAATTGGCCATCACTACCACAGAGTGCTTCGGAAATAAGGAGAGCGCGCGCCTAGCGTTTTCCACACGTTTTCAGTCGCGACATCATGCAAATGTGGTTTTGTTTTGAAGGAGAATTTTTTTTTTTTTTTTTTTTGCTGGACTCGGTCGAGACCAATTAGAAGACTTGGCGAGTCCAATGGCCAAGTCCGAGACAAGTCCGAGTGCAAATTCAACGAGTCCGAGACAAGTCCGAGACGACAGAAAAATGTCTCGAGTCCGGACTCGAGTCCAAGACCGGACTCGAGTACTACAGCCCTACAGTATATATTTTAGTATGTATGTGTTTATTTTTATTTTTTACGTATACATTAGTGTCTTAACAAAGCACTTAAAAGCTGATTCACAAACCCTAAGCTACAGTAGCCTATTACCTGAGGGATATCCCCACACCTAACTGCTCCACAGACAACAGGCTTCGAGTCTTTACACTGTGGTCCACCACCGAAAAAAAAAAAAAGGAAAGAAAAGAAATTACTTCCATTTTTGCACCTCCTCTTCAAATACCCATTGAATCTGGGTAAATGGAGCACAGAGTAGCAAAAGAGCACTGCAAAATGTGCTGTTAAATAATACATTTTCATCTCAGCATCGGCTTACCCACAAATCAACATTAGCTGGGTAATCTACATTCATCATGCTTAAGAATGGCCTTAATTGAGTGAATGCCCTTGGTGAGACGGAAATGGGCCCACTGATATAATTATGGGGCCATTTCTCCATCCTCATTAATATAACAACAATGTCAGGATTCTAATGATGACATAATGCAGATAGATGTGCACCTTGTGAAGTGACTGGTCTTGACTGGCTGACAAATGAACCAATTGGAAAGAAGGGTTTAGGCGGAATGAGAAATCATACTTCCTGCTGCTCACATCAGTCAGGAATTATGAGATGAAGTGCGATGAAGTGTGACAACCCACCCCACTCCACCGCTAAATAAGAGGGGAGGATACACACCTAGAGGCCGGAGAAGGGAGGACACGAATGCTAAAGTAACATGACACCATAATACTTGCCATGTCAGGCATCCATACATACATCCAATTTGGGAAGTCTGGAAACATTCGGAAGTCTGATTAATTTTTGCAAATTCTCAACAAATGAATCTATTATTCAAAACTTTACCCAAAAGCTGCACTTTATATCTACTTTCTATAATAAAATCAATATTTAATCCATAATAATCAAAAAGTATTAAAAAAGTACTAAAGCATAAAGATGCTAGAAACATTTTCACTCGTAGTCTCCGACTTCATAAATTAAAGAAGATGCTAGTCATTAAATTAAAAGTTCATGAGCATGCCAGAACCCAAACCACAAACTGACCCCTGACCCTCACCAAGCTTAAAAAGGAGTTATCAAAGTCTTTCAAAGTATGAAAACTTTAACTCTCGGGCATTACAAATAATATTTTATGTTTTGAAAGATGTTTAATTGATTTAAATGAATTCATTTGAAAATACAAAGCAAAATAATAATACGTCTCAACAATAACATGTTGAGAGGAGTGTGAATTTTGGATTACTCAAGCTCAAGCCAGTGGATATGCAGCTGGGATTTAAACAAAAGAGCAAGACCAATATTATTTCTGAAAGCCATATATGTTTTATGAAAATTAAAACCCCACAGAGTCAACGATTTGCCCATTTTCTAAATAATTCTGTTTGCATGAATAGAAAGCTGACAAATCTCGTCCAGATGGATTTTTACAAGAAGCATACCATTGTGAACTAACAGCATGTCCTATCCCAGGTGGAATTCAGAAAGTTTCAAGCAGAAATGTTTCTATCACAATAACATCCAATCAGAAAATATGTCATGTTTAATGTATACTTATGAGGAGTAGGATTATGATACACAAAAGTATATTCATATATATACCCTTGTGGTATTGTGTGTGTTTTTTTTAGTCCATATTAGCCTTCAGAAGTGAATTATATCTCTGTTACCTGTTCGCAAGTTGGTCACATAAATAATACTATTAAAAGAAATCCTTTCATTAAAGTGCAGTTGACTGGCCTTTATATTCTGCCGGTGGAAAGAAGCAGTCAGTGGATGAAGATGAGAGATACAGCACAACCCTCTCCAACAGATCAGCAAGTACTGTGACAGAAAAGAAACCTGAACCATCACGGCAATTTCCTTTGAATCAAACCTCAAATCTCCAGCAAAAGAGCCTCTGTCACATCCAAGAAATGATAGAGAAATCAAAGAATGTCTTGAGCTACACTATATTGAGTTTAAAAACAGATCTTCCCTGACTCTAGCATGAATTTTCTTGTTTGTTGAAATACAACAATGCACAATGCACAATGAGAAAATACGCTGAGTGACTGTTACATGAAAATTGCTTTAAAATACCGTGAGCCAGAAAAGCTTTACAGTGTTATCTAAGAACTAGTGACATCTAAGAACCCTTTAAATAAATGCAAATAACTTTGGTTTAAAAAGCAAGCGTGCACTTCACATTGTAAACAATCTATTCTGTATGTATAGAAACTGGTCTTGGAGAATTAGAGATCCTGAATACGTAAATGTACGAGCTTTATTTTCCAAAATAAAGTAGGTACATTTAATGCAAGAGAGCTCTCTTATGTATTTAAAAGGGTCATATCATACTTTTAACATTTTTATTTGTTTTCCCTCCAGCCCACTTTTGATTGACCAAAGCAGTCATAATTTATTTTATATTTTTCTCGCTGGCCCTTAAAATTAAACAGGCTGTTTTGTGCTGTTGTGGCTTTAGGTCTTCTATGTAAATGCCCACTTTGCATGTGAAATGAGTAACAACAATGACTCAATATAGTTTGTGCTGCCCAGTCCTTCACCAACAACCTCTTAGCAAAGTCTGCATTACATTTGGACAGAATCACTAAACAATTTGCACTGCTGAAAACAAAAGGATTGTAGTAGGATAGTATTGCTGCTGAAAATAACTGGATATTGTTAGTTCTTCTGGTGTTTAGAAGAAGGGTCTGTGCCGGAGACCCTCTTAATAGTCATCCTACTTCATCCTTATTACCTCACAGACAGTGGCCGGGCAAAGATATTGTTTTAAACAGAAATTTCATTTTTAATTTTGACCCCGTAGACAAGCTGGCCATCTTGCTGTGAATTTCGGACAGAGCTGAATGTGGGTCATACCATATCCAGTGAGAGTGTTTGTAGCCATGAAGGGTCTTCTGCAGTCATCCATCCAGCATGCATCTCTCTCAGTTTCTTTAGACGAGGCCAAGAAAGCACTGATCTCTGACTCTGAGAAGAAATGTGTTCATTTTTTAACAGTCAGAACGATTGTCTTTTGGCAAATGCATTCTATAAATTTAGCCAATATTCATCATGCTCATTCATTTTGGGCCATTTTACACATTTTGGATCAATTATTTTTCTTTTCCTTTTTTTTTATCTTTTGGTAGACAATATAAAAAAAAACAGTAAAACAGCAAACTGTAAAATATCATGTTGTCAATTTTAACCACAATTCAAATATAATAAAAGCATAAACATTTATTTAAACATACGTCAAAGAATAAAAGATGTATCAACAAAATACATTGTTTGAACATGAGCTAAAATAATAGTGCATAATGAATAAACTAAAGTATCATTTTACTCAAACAGTTTTCATCAGAAATATCATTTATGAACAGTTTACATCAAATGCATCTACTGATTGCATGCCCTTTGCAAAGTCTATGACAGTTTATGGCACTCTGTGACTCTGACTCTCTAACTACTAATTGTATAACTACTTGGCCTTCAAAATGACAATATAATGAGTCAAGCCTATAATTTAAAGAAAGACCAAAAGAAACACCACTGAGACATTGAATAGGCCTCCGTGCACATACTGACACTTGTTCCTAAAGGAAGAGTGTTTACTAGGCAGTAAGAACCTCTAGTCTCTATTTATTGAGCTGGAAACAGCTGCCACATTTAAATAAAGATGTATTGCGGTGACAGTAAAAAAGAGAAACGAGTCTGTCATAAAGAGAGAAAGTGTCCTTGAAGTTACTATAGAGTGAACCATGTAAAACACTGGATTAAAGGGGTCATATGATACGATTTCAATTTTCCCTTTCTCTTTGGAGTGTTACAAGATCTTGATACATAAAGAAGATCTGTAAAGTTTCAAAGACTAAAGTCTCAAATACAAAGATATATTCTTTAAAAAAGTTAAGAGTCAACTATGCCCTCCTAAAATGCCTCGTTCTAACACACCCCCACGTGTTTATGTCACAATGTGGGAAGATTTGCATAACGATGCCCAAATGTTCACGCAAAGAAAAAAGCGTAACTTTTATTCTTGCTGTTGTCGCCAGCGCCGTGTTGTGGAGTCACTCGCAGTGTGTTTCACTGTGAAAGCAAAGCTACTTTGTTTGGCCTTCCAAAAAAGTAGACAACTAAAACTCAGTGATTAATTAGCATTTACAACACTGTTCCAGAACAGTTCAATCCAAATATCCAGATGTGTGCTACGCATTTTATGGAGAATGAGGACTGTTTCCTGAACTGGATCTTAGTGAACCGGTCGAACCAGTTCCCGAAATCGAACTGAATCGTTTGAAAAGGTCCGCGTCTCCAGTACGCACTAATGCATAAATTACTTAAGTTATTTGGTTTATAAAAGTGCCTGACTCTCCCTCTGATGCAAAATAAACCAATATCCCGAGTTATTCCGTTACTCCAAACAGTACATTGACTGATCTGCTAAAAGAGAACAGATGATGGGATGTGCACGAGCAGAGCAGCTGGATGCGAGACGACGGCATCACAGTGTTAAGGGGTATAACATAACCAATCTCAAAGCACTGTCCCCTTTCACTGTGCCAAAACATAACTGCCACTAATGCATCTACTGCCTTGTTTACAAATCTCTTTATATTACAACATAGGCTTTACCTTCAAAGCTCTTTTTATATTAGTTTTTCTCAACACTTCATCACTGAGATTATGTTGATATATGAATGCTGATATTTGAGACCCCATTTCTGTTTATTAAACAAATGCAAAACATGCTAAAATATATTCACTGGGGCAATGACAGTGTCAAAACTGTACAAAAGCATCCTGCATTCAATAACAGACTAAATCACACCTCACACACCTCTTCCTAATGGAATATTCAGTATAAAACTGGAAAAAAAAGTGTGCTGCCTACAACCAAGTTACATCCAGTGACACTTCACTTTCATGGTGCTGTATCTACAACATGTACAACTCAACACAGTTTATTATACTACACACAGCTAATAAGGAAGTAAAAGGAGATGTTCTCACTTTCTGCAGGGCTCTGGGAGGAAGTCTTCTCTGAGATGGACCACCAACTTAACCGATTCGAACTAGAATATGGTTTCTTTCCACAGACAGTCCATCAAATGATGAATTCACTGAGGATGATGAAGCAAGTATAAACAAACAATATAACGAAAAAAATATATATAGTGTATCTAGATCAAATTGGATTCAGCCTGTCTAAGCCTACAGTTTTTTTTTATCTATTACTTTTAGAAAGTGGCTGCTGGTTGACTCTGAATTAGTGTGTTGTGCTGAACTATATTCAAGGGTATAGGGGAAAATGAGAGATGGTCACTCACCCTTCACCCGAGGGCGGCTCTGTGACATTGTCCCTCTGACCCTGCAGCAGTAACTCAGAGAGGTTTTACTGAGACTCCAGCAGAAGAAAAGAATCCAGGTTACAGCACAGCATGCTCAAGAGCCTGGATGAGCACAGATGGAATAAAGAAGTGTTTACACAGGCAAACAAATAACAAACAACACTACTTCAATTTTCAGGGGTTAAAGCAAAAAATACATAAATAAAAAATAAAAATCCTGAGCCTTTTTTCCAGGGGCGAGGCAGGGGTCCTTTCTTTAACATTTGAAAGAATAGTTTGGCAAAGTTATTGCTTTCCTTATTCAAACTGATGAAAATCATGAGCTATATCACTGCTTATCAGCACTAGGGGTTTGACAATACAGAGAGATGAGACAAAATACAGATACTTAGTATACTAGAACAAGAAAATATTTTAAACCTAATTTTATGAACTTTTCAATTACAAAATATTTGTTTTTTAATTACAAAAAGTAAAATAATGCAGTTGTATTGTGAAATATTTTAACTAATCAAGGGCTGTAACTAATGATTATTTTGCTGATCAAATAATCTGCTGATTATTTTGAAATTTTAGTAATCTTATATTTTGTAGTAACACAAATAGACTTGAAAGTCATATACATAAACAAAAGATGAGGCAATAGTAATTGTCTCAATAAAACATTAAAAACAAGTCATTACATGGATTTATTGAACAACACTTAAAAAACATAATGTAATCTTCATATACATATTATGAAATTGTGATGTACAATAAATGGCATATTTAGAAACAGATTGATGAATTCTCCTGTGTTGGCAAAGGTTTATAAATGATTTATGTTACAGATCTAGTGAGATAATGCACACTGTTTGCCCAGACTAATTCAAAGCACGTATAGAGAAAGAATTTCAAACAGCCAGCAGTAGTTCTTTGTAAAATATTGGTGAATATTAAATTTTAACTCCATGACACATTACCAGGGAAATTAGCGTGGAAGCCGTGAGAGTACTAAATTGCGAAATCCAGCAGAGGACCGATAAGATGAGGATATTCAGTATGATTGGAGAACAGTGACACATATCAATTCTGGAGGAGCCTGCGGGACTGAGTTGCTAGAATGGTGAAGTGACATAGATTTTTTTCTCTCTAATGGTTTCTAATGATGTGATTCAATGCAGCTGAGCAAAGCTGATTGTAGAGGATTTTCAATGCATCCATTAAATGGCACTGTACTGTGACGGAGATTGAATCAGTGCAGCATCAGCGCTTTGTTTGAAGCTAAAAACTACAACAGTTTTCAATCTACATTCTCTTACCACAGACTCCATCCAATGTGAAGGCAAAGACAACTAGCTGTGTCCCTACTTGCATACTATGCTACAGTAAATGCCCAAAAGCACGTACTTCGGAAAGCAAATACTGAGCATGCAGTAAGTAGCCTATTTAAGTGTTTCCACACTGTATCGCTGAGACTGGCTGTAACTGTTATAACCCTCCTACAGTACCTTAAAAAATCATATTCATCAATCATTTTCAATATAAAAATTCTATCTCAGCTTATAAATGCAGAGTTAACTCGCGATTTGTCTTCATAAAAAATAAAAAATAAATAAATGCTGTCTGTTAAGTCAGCAGCCCAAGCTTCTGGACTCAGTCTATTGTCTGCTAACGGAAAGCTACTGTGATCAAGGACGGGTGAACTATCCAAAGCATAATAACTGTCAGATGTTAGGATACTGATAATCCTAACAGCACTCGGCTCTTCAAAGTCAGGGCAAAGCTAGATGTATTTACGGTGTTCTGATGAAAGATTCTGTGATGCAACACAAAGGGCAAGAGAAAAGGATTTTGATAATCTATTATGTGTCAGAAATGCGTCAGCAGTGATAAAAACCAAATGCATATACATAATATATTTTTTGTTTCTATATTAATATATTTTAAAATGTAATTTATTCCTGTGATGCCAAAGTTAAATTTTAAGCAGCATTACTAAATTGCCACATCAATATTACTTTTTTTATCTTAACTAAGAAAATCAAATGCTGTTACAGTTTAGATGCATAACTAACAATGCTGGTTAACCTAATTTATTTTTATAATGCAAAGCATAGAATTAGACACAAGGGGGCGATTCATCTATACACGTCCCAGATATTGAAACTACAAATAAATTCTTGAGCTGAAGGTCTTAAAAACACTCCCTGAGTGACTGAGGGCGTGAACTACATGCTGATATTTTGCAAATTGACCATATTCCACGTAAACACAAGTGTGGGATTGATTCATACAGCATGTGGGTCTCTCCACAGACACAACAATCACATTTTTGCCATTTCCCACAGACACACACCCAAAGTGCTGATCAAACATTGTGTGACTGCTTTCTTAGTCTTCATTTCCTCTAGGATGGTGTAACCTAGCGGATGTAGCTGGAAGGTAATATAATATATGATATAATAATATAACTTTTTAGCAAATGGACTTAATGGACCAAAAACAAAGAAACACATACAGAGACAGACCCGGACCATCCTAACAACTGCATAACAAAATGTTAAAGTCTCAACACACTTTCTTCAGAAAACAATGTTTGTAATTGGTATTTCCTCTCTATTTCTCCTTATTATTCTCCTTTTTTCCAACTTTTAACTGTGTAAACAATATTTCTACTCAACCCATTATTATAAATTGTTCCCATATAAGCTGGGTGATCATGGAAATTATCAACATTTATTTATATTTTTACCAGAATATGCCTGAGGATCTCCCTCTGGTCTATGCCACAAATTATATATTAACTTTATTAAAAGGAACACTTCACTTTTTAAAAAAAATAGGCTCATTTTCCAACTCCCCTAGAGTTAAACAGTTGAGTTTTACCATTTTTGAATCCATTCAGTCGATCTCCGGGTCTGGCTGTAGCTAGGGTGACCAAACGTGCCATTTTCCCAGGACACGTCCTGGCCAGGATTTCAATATTGCCTAAAATATCCAGGTTTTGGCTTTGGTTTCCTGTTTTCATAATTAATGAAGGTAATGATCGTTTGACCAGTAACATGCAGACATTGTACATAATTGACCAATCGTGGTGCGTGAGAAGGTGGGATCTACAGAGAACGGTCAAAGCGTTGCAAATACGTTTACATATTAGTGTTGGACTAGAAGCAGATATTAAAATTATTTAAATATGTAAAAGTAGCAACTGCTTTATTTATGGGGTTTCCAGGGTAATGGCTGCATTTTCTGCAGTTTAGCGCCATCTGCTGTCAGAGAGTGAATGTGCTTTCATTCAGCGGGTCTGTCACATGTTCCCCATGTGCTTCTCATGCATGCTTGTTTACATCAGAGCGCACATGGTGTCTTTCAAGCAGCATACAGTGGTGTTGTGCATTTTGACAAGTTGATAGGAATAGTACTTTAAAAATGCATTCCAAATTCTTAATAATTTGTAATATATAATTATTTCCGGTATTTAGAAGTGCCCAGAATAACAATATCATGCATATTCATTAACGTGATATATCGCATTACTGAGGAATGGCACATGTCTGTTCTCAACAGGGAAAAACAATGCTAAACGCATACAATAACTTTTGCGGTCAATGGCCATGTATCTAATTGACATCTACAGTATTTTGGCACTAACCTTATTAGCCAGATGCCAAAATTGGCACGTTGCTTTGGAATCTCCTTATCTGTGAAATGCACTTGCAGAGAGCGTAAACATGGTTTGTGCTGACCACAACATGTTTTCATGTAAAACCAGCATAAATCTAGTGAAAGTCTGTTGGGTTTTTTCAAAAAACAACAGGAACGAAACACATCATTGTAAATCAGCAAAAAGGAGGGCATGTATAAAACAGCTTATATTATGTAATAAATGATATTGTTGGGCTGTTCATGGTTATATTAATACACGATTTTTATTACTACCTTGTTCTTAATACTCAAATATTTTACCTTTTTAGAGATCTACGTTACGGTACATAATGAAAATATTGACATAGTCCTTTTTAATCTAAATACCACAGGGGAAGTAGGGGAAATATTCGCTGCAGCATTATTTATCTCTGTAAATGTGATTTCAGTCTGTGGTAAGTGATCTAAAGAGCTAAACCCTTTCTGTTTTTTATTTAAAAAAAAAGGATTTAGTTTTAAACTATGGTAATACCTTGAATTGAAACAAATGCACTGAAAAGTGCTCATTTTAAATAAGTAGGTGGATTACACCAGTCAATTCTACTTCCTATGAGGGCCTGTGAACTTATTAATATCCTGGTATCACCCTGTCTGGCATTAATTCAGGATAATCATGGCACACAGAACACAAAGGCCTGAATCAATCAGCCATTGATCCCCAGAGAAGAACGAATGGAGAAAAAAAGGCTAATCAGATAATAAAACTCTATAAGGACCCTCTATCATTTCTGTGCCCTTTCTGTCCGTTTACTGGTAGAGAGGACTGAACTATTGATCTTACCTCAGGCCAAACGTGTGAGATTGCTCATAGTTGAAAAGGGAGTGAATCTTCGTGTCAGAGTTAATAATGATGAGGCGGTCCATCAGGTCCTGACGGGAAGAGTGAGTGAGTGATTATCAAAAATGCATGATTTCAAAATAATTGTGACAAAGACCACAGCTAGTTCTGGGATATGTGGTACATCATCGGTCAAAGTCTGCCCTCAAATGATCATCATTAGAACTGCAAATTACTGTGAAAAGTATTGAGAAATCACTCAATACATCAAGGTCAGTGAACAGTGGACGTCCATGGTTGTGGGCTGAGACTACCAATGTATAGGTCAGTTTGGGTTTGAGAGGCAGGCTGTCTACTCTATTTTACTCACTAAAACTGATGTGGCCATCTCTCTCAGATTGTACTCCATCTTGTTAGGAAGCACTCGATGTCCCAGCAGCTCCCCTCCCACACAGTGTGAGGTGAAGAAAGCAGATCCACTAGAGACAAGAAGGACTGCACACACACACAAATTGCTACAGTTAACTCAGATTTATATTTTTCATTACAGAAAACATCACAGTGTCATTTTTTTTAACAAATTACCCAAACACACAAAAATTAGTAAAGTTTATTCATAGTCTCTTCAGACTGGTATTTATTATAAAGTGATAACTTATAACCCATATTTTGTGCCAATTAATGTGAGAAGTTTTAATTAATTGATTTTTTTAAGGTTAATCAAAACGTTGTGCTTTTATGCATTTTGATGAAGAAAAAAAAACCTTTAAAAAAAGCTAGCTATTGGATAATGTTTATCAAGTAAAATGGGTTGTAAATGTAATTTCATCTTGACTTTCAAGTGGTTGGTGGTTGATTGTGTGTACTTTTACTAAAATCATTTATTCATGGAATTACTCAGTGTAGCTTTTACAGGCACACTGTGGAAATTGGAAATCAAAGCCTTATCTAAATCTCAATGAAGCGTAGCTTTCACTTCTAAATAACTGTATCCTGTTGATAGGGTCCATTGGAGTAGATTTAGGATGGACCACCCTTGCATCCTCTCTACCACACTCCAAGGCTGACCACAACTTCACCACAATTGTCTGGACAACTCCTGTGATCCCAGTCAAAGTTGAACTAGTCTGAAAGCCTCAAATCCTAAATTCCATGTTGAAACACTGTCTCAGTAAGTACCATCACGTACAAGCCCTAAATCAATAGTAACAAAAATGTAATGATTACAGATACATTAACAATGTACAATACATTCAATACCTTTTTAACAAGTCCTTTTGCTGTCTGTAGCTATGATGAGAAAATATAGAAGATGCTGCTCTTAACTCTTAACTCTCAAGATGTACATTAAATTGGTCATATTAAGTGTTCTAGCTATTCAATTTTTTGAGTGGACTATCCTCTTACTTCAAGTATCACAAGCCACTAATATTACTCTCAGAATAAAACACATTTTTAAAAGTAGCACCTGTAGTTTTTTGGTGAATCTTGAGAACATGTAGGTGACACACTCATTGATAGCTCCAGTTTGTTGGAGGAGCAACAGTCCTTTTGATGTGGCAGCGAAATTCAGCAGATTGTCCAAGAGCATCTGTTCCCAGGCCACCCTGCAGAACCAAGACAAAAGATTCAGCAACAATGCTAATTCTTTCTTGTTCTTGTTGATTTATTTCCATTGAACATCACTGGCAGGCCAAGCTCAAGTTTAGCACAGAAACAAACAGCTTGTGTAGGAACAAGAGAACAGTGGAGGATTGATGGAGGCATACTCACACGCTCTGCAGCTCCTGGGAAGCGATCGCTGGGGGAGCTCCAGGGACAGGAGTTGGAACTCTCTCCGACATTGAGCTTATCTGCGGGGGAAGAGAATTCACTGTCAGGCTGGACTGCTGCATGGCATTTAAACCAACCCTTAGGCTAAATAATGAGATGGTGATTCCTCACGCCGCTCTAACTCATCCTGATGAAGGCAGGGAACCCCTGGGAGGTTTCATTATTGACGGCATAGCACTTTACTGGATTTCTGTATTCTACAAATCCTCTTCATACAGCCAACAGACTAAACGTTCAGCAGCTCTTCCTAAACTAATAGTGTTTTGCTTGGGGAACATACACTGAAGGCTCTAAAGCTACTGTTTAGAATAAGCTTAAAAAATGGAGGCTCTATTTTGGCTGTGAGAGGACGAATATTTTTCATTTAGTTTTATACGTTTTGGTAAATCATCTCATTAAATATGTTTTAGTGAAATTTTATTTTACATTACAAATAAATAAAAAAATTGTAAACTTACTTTCTTGACACAAATTAAAAATGTACACCAGGAGAAACATTACTGTTTAAAAGAGTTGGGGTCAGCTAGTTTTGGCCTTTTTTTTATTCAAAAAGGATACATTTCATGCGTCAAAAGTGACAGTACAAACATTTATTATAATGTTATAAAGATTTCTTACAAAAAAAAAAAAAAAATCTGTTATTTCGAATCATTTATTTATTATTTATTTTTGCTTCCACAAATGGTTAAGCAGCAACTATTTTCAACATAATAATAATAATATAAGAAATGTTTCCCAAGCACCAAATCAGCATATTAGAATGATTTCGGAAGGATCATGTGACACTGAAGAGTGGAGTGACATGACAACATCAGTGACAGACTACATGAGTTATTTGATCTATGGTAAAATTATTACTAATTAAACTTACCAAAATTCTGTGCCACTGACACAGATTTGTCAGAGATAACACTCATACAATCACAGACAAACATATGACTAAATATATGATCATTGACAGGATAACTTGATGATTAAAGCCCACAAGTGAGGGCCATAGTGAGGCTAGTGTGTATAAAGGTCACCTTTCTCCAGGCTTTAGCGATGCACTCATGCAGGCTGTATGGCCGTAGAACTTGCAGCCCATCGCAGGTGTTGTACATCTGCCGACAGACAAAGATGAAGACCCCGCTCACGGCGGGAGGAATCTCCAGCTCACTGAACACATGCAGCTCTTTTGCCACAGCCTCTGGGTAAACTGCACAACCACATGTGCAGCTGAAATACTGTGTAAATAAAGGAACATATTACAATAAAGTATTATTATACTTCTATAACACATTAAAGTGCATGGATCTGTGAATATTATTCCTGTAATAGAGAAAGTGCTTTTAACTGCTGGATTGGTATGGTCAAATCAATGGTGGTATACAACCGCAGTGGTTGACAAACTGGGCTATTCTATTCTATTCTATTCTATTCAACTTTTTGTTTCTTCCACAAAGTATGCTGCAACTCATCTCACTGAAGACACAGGTGCCAAAGGTTCCTTTCTTTTATTAAGAAGCTCGTTCTTTCATCTATGCATGCTGATGATATATATGGCACAAGTGCCGACTAGCTCGAGATGACACTAGCAAGTAGAAAAAAATAATGAATGTAAAATGAGAACAGAATTAGATTTACTTACTTTTCACCCTCGGCTGAGACGAGATTTCTGTCATAAAGCAGGAGTGATAAACCTCGTTCAGTGGTAGCGATCCTCGCCAGCATGTCTGCTATGTGAGTCAAGGCACTTTCTAGGGAATTTAATTTGGGCTGCAACAAAAGACAAATTGAAAATGCTTGAGGTGAACAGTATAATGCATATAAAATGCTGCAGATGAGGTCTCTGATGAGATTTTATATAGAAGGTTACGGTTTTATTTCAATATTTAAATTAACAGGCTTCTTCTGTAGTGCTATAAGTGTAAAAAAATATATATATGGTTTAAGTTTTTCTTGATGATACATCATGGAGATGGCATCAATTGCTTTGTTATACTTTCACAAAGTTGCTATAGAATCCATCTGACATTATTGCATCATTATTATTTTTCAAAAAATGATGTACATCATATACAATCATTTTCAAGTTTAGGATCAGTTGAATTTTTTGCTGCGGGATGGCCCTGACTGTAGATACGCATTATTTTGTAATGTAACAATAAATTAATACAATTAAATGGAATTGATGTCATATTAACATAAAACCTCTAATTATAGTATATCGATGCCTGTACAGTATTTAACAAATTCTCCTGTTGTGAAGAACTAAAGTGTGAACTACTTGTCTCTTAAATTTTTCAATATATATATAAAAAAAAAAAAAAAAAAAAAAAAAAACTAACAAATATATACAATTGTAGAATAGGGCAGGGTGATAACAGGAGCCAGAATTTCTATAACAGGGTTTCGGTAGAGACACTCCACAGCACACTCAGTGCGGTCACACAGGGTCCTTAACACCTCCATCACAAGATTAGTGGGGGTCAGGGAGTCTAGAGTACAAACAAACACACACATACACCCCTCTGTGAGGACACCCTGGTTGTAACTGCAGAACTTAGTTAAATTAATGATTTAAAGTGCAGTACAAATGGTCCAATGATCCAAACCAAGAAAACAAGAGCAACTGGAAAATTATTTTAAAAACATTATGTGCTTCAATATGTTGGGGAAGTCGTGGTCTAGTGGTTAGAGAGTATGACTCTTAGCCCTAAGGTTGTGGGTTTGAGTCTCGGGCTGGCAATACCACGACTGAGGTGCCCTTGAGCAAGGCAATGAACCCCCAACTGCTCCCCAGGCGCAGCAGCATAAATGGCTGACCACTGCTCCAGCTGTGTGTGTGTGCTCACTACTGTGTGTGTGCGCACTTTGGATGGGTTAAATGAAGAGCACGAATTCTAAGTATGGGTCACCATACTTGACTGTATGTTACATCACTTTCATGTCATTTGTGCTTTATGCTACCTGGTTATTCCCTGGTTCTCTCCTCATCATATAAACCAAATTGGTAAGACTCTTCTTCCCACTAAGGAACCAAAATGAGAAATGTTGAATAATCTGAGGGTGACTGTTTTTTGATCCGAAGGTTTTTAAAACATTAAAACATGGATATTCTTTAAATGTGCATTTTTAATTTTAAATAATATCCATAGAATGTGTTCCATAGATGTAAAAAAAAAAAAAAAAGATTAAAAATGACATTTGAGTAAACAATAACAGTTGGGTTGAAAATAAACATCCTAATTAATATTCAGTCCCACATAATAATATAACGTAAATTTATAATGTGAAGACCTGTAAGTTTTCTTGATAAGACTGACTAATTTATTCTTTAAAGAAGTAAGTTCATTAACCAGAAGAAGATATAACAGAACCTTATCCTGGTACTGAAACAGTAATGGCACTGTGAGATAGATTATTTGACACACCTATTAATACTAACATCTATCTACATAACAACTGTCATAAAAATCACACGCTTAGACTTTTGAGGCGTGGTTGAGATTTTCAGTTAGATTCAATCAGAGTTTATCAGTCTAGCACTCTAATGACGCACCTGCATGTTTCGTCCCATCGCAGGATGTCGGTCAAAGTTATCGGATCTGTAACAGGCCACAAATTAACCATGTATATAGATAGATTAGTGAGTCAGACTTGTTCTCCACAAACATTATCCACAACCTGGGTTTGTTTCCTTCCTTTTAAACCTACCTCTTCCCTTCTTTACTATAATTGGAAAAAGTTTCCTTCCATTAGTGTACATCACAAGCCTCTCGAGCACACACAGAGAGTGAACAAAATAAACAAACTCCAGCTCTTTAGAAGTGTAGAGAGAGGTCTTTGAGCAGGGCCTGAAGGGCAAAACACAAGAACAACTCATTCGCAGAGCATGCTCTAAATGGATTCAGTCATTTGCATATGACCTGTTTCTAAATTAGCACTGAAATATAAATGTAAATCTTTAAAGGGGTCATATAATGCTCCTAAAAAGAACATTATTTTGTTTAATGAAATGTGTTTATGCGGTTTAAGGTAAAAAAAAAAAAATAATTTATAAATACACACTATTTTCCACATACTGTAGATTATTGTTTCTCCCCTTATTCTTCATTATTTTTTTTACATTATTCATTTAGCTGACGCTTTGCGACTTACAATTGCTATACATGTCAGAGGTCGCACACCTCTGGGGCAACTAGGGGTTAAGTGTCTTGCTCAGGGACACATTGCTGTCTCACAGTGGATTCGAACCCTGGTCTCTCACACCAAAGGCATGTGTCTTATCCACTGCACCATCAACACTATGCCCTCTATGCCCTGCCTTCTGAATAGTGTTGATTTTTAAAAGCTCATCATTCTGAAAAGAGAGGTATGCTTTGATTGAGTGAGCAGAGGCGGACAGGCTTGAGAATGGCACGGCTGGCGGATTCTACGTAGGAGCTTGCGGCAACCACATGTGATGATCCCCGGGCTGGACTCCGCTTCATCCACGGTCAAAGCCGATCTGGCAATCCACAGTGCAAAGTTGATGTATTTCCTCAGCAGCCAGCACAGATCAGGTCCAGGCATGACGAAGCGGATATCATCCTCTTTTGGAAAGCCAAACAAAGTAGTTTCGCTTTCACAACCAAACACACACCGTGTATACAACATGGCGGCAGCAACAACAACACTATAACGAGAATAAAAGGTACGCCTCCTTTCTTTGTGTTAACATCTGGGGAGTTTTATGCAAATCTTCCTACTTGGTGATGTAGAGATGTGGGGGCGTGTTAGAACGAGCCATTTTAGGGGGGTGTGGTTGACTCTTAAATTTTATAAACAATATCTCTTTGGATTTGAGACTTTAGTCTTTGCAACTTCACAGATCTTCTTTATGCACCAAGAGCTTGTAACACTCCAAAGAAATTGCATCATATGACCCCTTTACAAAATATTTAAATAATATTTAAAAATCGTTAGAGAAAAAAACTATTAGGGTTATTTACTGCATACCGTGTGTTGAATTTGCACGAAAATTATTATAATTATATTTATATATATATATATATATATATATATATATATATATATATATATATATATATATATATATATATTTATTTATTTATTTTTATTTGTATTTTTTATGCATTTAGCAGACGCTTTATCCAAAGCAACTTCAATTTTTACCTATCATGTGTTCCCGGGGAATCGAACCCCCAACCTTGCACTCGATAACGCAGTATATATATATATATATATATATATATATATATATATATATATATATATATATATATATATATATATATATATATATATTATACATTTCTATATAATATATATTTAAAAACATATTTCATTCTTTTTTCTTTTTTTATGTCACCTGTACAAGTTTCTATGATATTCCCCAGTTACAGATTTTACAAGCGTTTTGACCTTATAAAGATAAGGCAGTTTGATTCCACTGAAATATGACATGTGCAATCTGTAGTGACACTACATGAGTAACCGAAGTGACTATGATACGAAGTGACATGAACTGGCCCAGATCACAGAAACTAGACAAGCATCTTTTGAATACTGCTGATGTGTTATCAATGTTTCACAACTGTGGGTGGTTTGAAAGTCTGGTAGCTAAGGCTTGTGAATGCAGCAGAGAATAACAAAATCAGACAATACTGTAAATATGTTTGGGTGTTTTTTTCCCAATTGAGTCTTCCAACTACAATACAGAACCAGAGTTCTGGGAAAGTTCTTCACAATAACTTCATAAACCCTTGGAATTATCTCTGGCAATGATAATCTAGCTCGTTGACCATGAAAGGACGGTCTGTAACAGCACACAGGGGGAAAACATAAGCCAGTTTGTCAGATAAAGTATGATGCTACATGTGCACACTGTGGGCAAAAGTTCAGCCGTACCAATCTGGCTGTGGATCATTTCCAACATTTCTTCTCTAACTGAATCACAGGAATCAAAGTAATAAATGCACTGCTGGAGAGCATTAACAATCTGGTGAAAAGAATGCATAAAATCCATAATTAATATCTTGAATATATTTTATTATTAGCACTGAAAAAACTCTGTATTTTACCCATTTCATTTAAACCAGCCAATAAATGTTGATTATGTTTGGAATAGAATACTGGAACTAAATAGAACTGAATTTAAGAGGATATACTGTATACTAAATTGAGTTTTCCTGTTTTAAGAATAAAAGGTCCGTTCATACCAAGAACGATAACTATGTTCATGAAGTTTTAAAAATCCAAATAACGGAAATAGCAAAGAGGAAACATATTCCGAGTGATTTCACAGCTTTTCTAGCTGATGAATGATGAAAAATATTTACAGGCAATTAAAATCGTTACTTATTTAAAGCATGTTCAACATGTGCATGCTTACAATAAAGAAAACTTTATCATCCATTAGTCTAGATGCTAATATAATAACAATAATTATTATTATTATAAGAAAAAGAAAAATGTTCCCCCTGTAAAGTAAAGTCAAAACTACTAATTTACAAAATGTTGTGTGTTTGTTGTGTTCTTTTGGTTTTGTTTATTCTTTATATAAAAAGTTGTCTCACCCTCCATTTCTTAAACAAGGTGGCATTGATATCCAGCAGAGAGATTGAGTGTATGGGCTCCAGGGATTTCTCAGAGCCGGGACTGCTCATGGCCTGTTCAGAATGCAGAGCGAGAAGAGAGAGGGTGTTCTCAATGATTTCCTCCATGTACCTAGAGCACAGTAGAAAAAAAAAGAAAGAAAAAGCATGTTCATATTCAAGCCAATCTGACACAACCAAGATATAGCATACAATATTCAGGAAATGTGTTTGAAATGTGAAAGCTCACTTCTCAGGATGCTGTCACTTCCTTCTGAAAGTCATTCATTAATCGCATCTAGAATGACCAGAAAGAAAGAAACTCATATTTATACAAGCAAGCGAAACTTTATTCATATATTTTTCCAAGCCAGTTAAACTTTATTAATCTTTATTGATAGGAGGAAGGAAATGTCACATACTTGTTTGAGAAGACAGGCCATATCTGGTCTGTTCGCATCAATACTTGTAGAGCCACTTGGAAAACTCAATTTATGATAGAGGAAACTAGCCTCCAAGCTTTTCGCTGAAAAGAGATGTTGACACTTCATGAAAATGAACTTACGGACTGTACATTCACGTATATACTGAATATTAAAACATATTTCATACTGCTAAAATAAACTTAAGATACTACCTATGCTACTGTAGACATCCCTAGTCACATTTAACGGAGAAGATGAAAATGTCTTTGCAAAAAATTGAAGGACTTTATCCTGTGAAAGCAAAATGACATGTTAACAACAGTTTATTTAAGTATCACTGACATACTACTATGATACTATGTTTTTAATTATATTCTGAATTAGTTTTAGTAATTCTTGTGTATTTTTCTTATTTTTATTTATTTATTCTTTGTCTACACAGTATATATTAATAATAAAATTAATATAGCTTATTTTCAGTTTTAGTTACTATAGTTCCAAGTTTAACAAAGTTTTTTTTTTTCAGTTAACAATTATTTTATTTATTTATATAAGTAATGAATTTTTATTTTATTTTAGTTTAATGCAGTTTAGTTTAATTTAGTTAGCTATAATAACCCTGGTTCACAATACACTTAATAAGCACCCACATACTGTGCGATTTAATACTGTTAGTGGAACAGGTCATGGCCTCCATTTCAAATGACACTTCTCCTCTGAAAATGTTGTCTGTTTTGTTGTAGAGGCCGTAGCTAAGGTCATTGCTTATTTAGCACTTATCTCTTACACTGAGCTCAGGGTCAGGGTCAGTGAGTGCAGCAGAGAGGTTTCGGCACAGGCCAGTCCAGCTTTCACAACTCAGGACATCAGAGGGAGGGGCATTCCACAACGACTGCAAAGCTTCCAAGCGAAGCTGCGATTATACAGATCAGGATGACTGCTTCATCTCTGAATCAGAATGACAGTTCTCTCTTTCTACAATGGAAACTATGGGACGTGAGTGTTTCAGAGGAGTTTCCACCTCTCGTGGTCACCGGGGTCAAGCTTCTCAGCAATGACTTGCAGTTGTCCATGCTTGATGAATGCATAGCTCTACGTGTTGAAATCAAAGACATTAGTTAATCATTCAGTTTATAGTATGAACATACAGTGATAGTATGTGAAAGACTGAGATAAACAGGATAATATTCTTGTCAAAGAAACAACAACAGCCTCTGTAACTTATTTAGACCTATACAAAAACAACCAGATTGAATGAAGAGTCACTGTCAGAACAGTTGTCAGTGTAATGGCTGCTTGACTGCTCATGTTGGCTCTTCCTGTCCATTTCCTCTTTCTTCAGCGGATCTTCCTCGAATTTATTGAATTTAGTGATTCCACAACCACCATCATGGTGTTTTGTCATCATGGTCATCAGAGTCTGCAGAGTCTTCTGTTTATACCTACAGATTAAAAAAAAAAAAAAAATAGCACATACTGTATGATGAACTAAACTACCCATACACAGAGATATCAATTTAACCATGAAAACATAAATCTGAAATACAACTTGCTTCTATATTTGAAAAAGTATGAATACACTACTAATGTTGTGGCACTTCCCTCGGGGGAAATATAAGTTATATATAAAACAGAAAATGTGCTTATTGAAATTGCACAGTAATTCTCTGCCAGCAGGAGGCGCTTTTTAGGAGTGGCAGAAACAGATGTTTCCCTGGTAAAGAATGTAAACAAAGCAGCACTGTGCTTATAAACGCTGCTTTATCAGGCTGTATAGAAAAGATTTCATGAAAATGCCATCAAAACTTTTGACATCAAAGACAGTCAGTGCCCTTCAAAGATACATTCATGTAAAAACACCTGCGCCCCGATGTGACTTTGAAGTGTACAGTGCTCACATTTATTAAAGGAAGTCAAAGCATTTAGGAAAATCTATTTGTGGCTGGCCGCTACAAATCGATCAATTCAATTCAATTCAATTCAATTCAAGTTTATTTGTATAGCGCTTTTTACAATACAAATCGTTACAAAGCAACTTTACAGAAAATTGTTTCTACAATATTTAGTAAGTAGCTAGTAGTTTGTGCACATTTGAAAGGATTTTAGAAAAAATTAAAATAATAGTAATAATACAAGACGTAGTCAGCTAGACGATGACCTATCAATATTATTAATTAAGTTATTATATGATGCAGTCACACATTTAGCAATAATTGTTAGATCAACGTATGGGAAACACTGGTATCACAGTTTCCACAAAAAAAAAAATAATAATAATTAGGCAGCACAACAGTTTCCCCAAAAAGAATAAGAAGAAGAAAAAAAAACATTAGGCAGCACAAATGTTTTCAAATATAATTATAAAAATTGTAATAATATTTCACAATATACCATCTTTATTAAATAGAGGCGAGCACTTTAAAACTTCAAAAACTTTTTTTTAAAACCTTACAGGCCACCAAGCTTTTAAACTGTAGATTATTTTGCAGTAAACCTTATATATTGTTTATATAATATTTTGAAATTAGTTTAATATCCTATTGTTGTCGCCGATTCACTGATATAGTTTCCCATGATTTTTGAAAGGCATTAAATACACAGTCTTGAGCCTTTGTTACTGTAATGTTGTTATTCATTCTGGAGATGGTTGGTTTGTTTCATGGCTTACAGCTTTTTATTGAAATATTTTTTTTTATGTTTATGGAGAAAATTAATATGGAAATTAAAATTGAATTTCTCTAAAAATATATTCTATATTAGACTTTCTCATTGCATTGTATCATGCAGTGAGCAAACATCCACAAAAGCATCTTATCATATCAAGAAACACAAGGTCACAGGAATCCTAAAAACACATACTGTGCGGAGTCCTCCTTAGTCCTCTAACAGCGTGAACCTGGGTGTCCTGCATGGACCCAACAGCATGACCTTCATCCCTGGTAAAATTCTCAGTCTCTTCTTCTATAATCGCTCCCAAACTGCTCTC
This sequence comes from Carassius auratus, assembly GCF_003368295.1. NCBI lineage: Eukaryota > Metazoa > Chordata > Actinopteri > Cypriniformes > Cyprinidae > Carassius > Carassius auratus. Next base: position 47,979 of record NW_020528128.1, read on the forward strand.
TACATACTCTTGCAGATACTTCACAAACTCATAGCTGAAAAACAGAGGGAGGTTATGAAAGTAGATCAATCAAACAGTAAACACAATCAGTCTTAAAGGAATAGTTCACCCAAAAATCTAAATTATGTCATTAATAACTCACCCTCATGTCGTTCTAAACCCGTGAGACCTCCGTTTTTTCTTCGGAACACAGTTTAAGATATTTTAGATTTAGTCCGAGAGCTCTCAGTCCCTCCAATGAAGCTCTTAGTACGGTATACTTTCCATGTCCACAAAGGTAAGAAAAACATCATCAAAGTAGTCCATGTGACATCAGAGAATCAGTTAGTATTTGTTGAAGCATCGAAAATACATTTTGGTCCATAATGAACAAAACATTGACTCGTTCACGAGTCAAGAACCGGTTGAATTGGTTTTGGGATCATTAGTACTTCACACAATTTCAATGGAGGGACTTAGAGCTCTCGGACTAAATCTAAAATATCTTAAACTGTGTTACGAAGATAAACGGAGGTCACATGGGTTTGGAACGACATCAGGGTTAGTTATTAATGACATAATTTAGATTTTTGGGTGAACTATCCCTTTAACATGTACTGGAAGAGACATGTCTGTTACTTGTGAAAGTTCTTGTCTGTTTCCTCCAAATGAAGCAGAATTTCCTCGGCACATTCTACCGATGGTGCTCCTGAGATTCTCTCTTTGACACTTTTCAGGAGCTCTCGCACCAGGCTCTGGAGCACTACCTCATCCTCGCTGGAGAACTGAGACATCACTTCTCAGGGGTGTGATCAGCTCTTCTCTATTTGGGATCCGATGTATGAAAAACAAGGTGTGAAGTGAGATGTGTTTGACCTGTAGTAACAGTGGTGGGAATAATACAAAGTCTATTCAGTATATATTCCCACAAAGTTTAGATTCCTGGAATAAGTCTAAAACAGTATTGATGGAGTTTCTATGTATGCTGCACACTTTTTGGCTGCTTTTCATTCAGAATCCCACTCAATCCACTAAACAGTAACAGAAATACAAAAATAAATGTGAAATCATGTGTAACCACAATTTTTACATGCCTATAATAAAACTAATTTTGCACATTAGAGTCATTTCCAAATCATAAGAAACATGCAAAGCGGTCAAATCTGATTGGTACATACACACAGGGCTAACTAATATAGCTAAAATATTAAATATAGGTGCACTAATAATATTATTTAGACTACATCATATCCCTAAATCGGAGTAAAGCATTATACGTCATTAATATATATATTTATATATAACATTATATGTCATTTAATATTATGTAAGTTTACGTTACTTAAAATGTAGATGTTCAGAATTCAAGTGTTGGCATTTAAGCTTGTATTTTCTCATAAAAAAAAGAAAAATAATTATGTAACGTTATATTCCACATACTGCTCACAGGAAGTTTTAAACATTACCTGAAATAATTTCACATCATGTCCGAACATATGAGATACGTCGCTTCCATAACATTAGAAATATTTAATAATCGGACATTTCATAAAACACAGAGCTCTGTACAAGTCAGCTTAGCATCCGTTAGCAGTACCGTTTCTATGGAAACAAGTCATTTGAGTTGAGGCATCCACCATAAAACACCCGTTATTTGTAAAACAATACGATTCACGGCACGACTGTATGAATGTATTCCATGTCTAGCAAAGATTACGATAGCGCATCTGCAAAAATAACTACGATAAAACCAAAGAAACGCGAAGAGATGTGAAGTTAGCAAGTGTTTGACGCTGACTGAAGACGCTAGTGTTGATCACGTGACGCTAGGTTATCACGTGACTTTTTGTTTTCCTGATTCACTTGACGTGACGAGACGGAAGAGGAGAATCTGGTGAAATAGCACTCGTATTAACAAACATAGTCAAGCTAGTTGAGTTAAAATTAACTCGTTGAATCTAAAAAATTGTTGTTGTTTTTTGGCTGCTAATTTAAAGTACATAATTGTACGGATCTCAGCTTTTAATGGCCGCTGTTGACAGCTTCCAGCTTTTGTATAGAGAAATTGCCAGATCATGCAGCTGTTATGTGGAAACCCTCGCGCTTGTGGGTGCTTGTTACACAGTCAGCAAAGCTGTGATATTCATGAGGGACTGCTATAGCCTGATAAGGCTTCATTTTATTCCTCGTCTTGTGTCCCATAGAGATCTTAGTCAGCAATATGGACAATGGGCGCTTGTATGTGGTAGGTTTAAAAGTGAATAATCATCATGTTTCATTGTCTAATTCACTCATACTTAATACATGTTATAATACCACATACTGATTTTTACCTTTTCCCTTGATTTTCAATAGATGCTTCAGAGGCAATAGCAAAAGCATATGCAGAGGAACTGGCAAGGCATGGCATCTGTGTGATTCTGATCAGCCGTGACATCAGTAACTTGGCTGGCACTGCCAAAACCATTTCAGACACTTACGGGGTAGAGGCCAGTTTAATGGAAGCTGATTTCAGTCAAGGGCTCTCGGCCTGCAAACCTATTAAAGATGCCATCAGCAGTAAAGATATTGGATTCATTGTTAACAGCCTGGATGGGTCTCTCGACCTCTCTCAAGACTTTACGGACCTCTCTGAATCTGTAGTGTGGGATACTATCAATAGAAATATAGTAGCTGCCACTCTTGTCACCCGCCTGGCTCTGCCTGCTATGGTGGAAAGGGGAAAAGGAGCAGTGGTCAACATTTCCGCTGGGAGATGCTTGTGTCCGACTTCCAGAAAAGCTGCTATTTCTGCATCTACGGTCAGATCTCTGCTTGATGTTGACTTATCTATTCAAACAGTGCTCCGGTGATGATGTATTTTTGTAGGCCAGCTGGGAAGTTAACATTACCCTTGTTCTCCTGAAAAAAAAATCCCAATAGGATTTTTCTGTTGGCTTTTGGATTAATGTGAAAAATAACCTCCTTGACCAAAAAAAATGTGGTTAATCATGATAATCCTCATTTTGAAACTTAAATACAATTGCTAAAATTTAAACATAGGCCATAAATGAATTATACTACGGTCACACAACTTTAACGTCTCCAAATTCCAATTCAGTCTTTACTTTTTTTTTCTGAATGTTTGCAAGAGTGTGACAATAAAAACAGTGAGGCTGTAAAATCAGAATAGTGAGTAGATGAGTTTACCAGTTTGGCTTGATGACGTTTTGTGTCACTGACAACCTGTGTAACCATGACTTGTTAGCAACTAGCTTTTTAAAAATCACTTGGGGGTAGTACTGGTGTATTTTATGTTTTAAAATAAAACTTTCCAATAACTTGAGCTTGTATTAACCATAGACCTTATTTCAGGCATTTAACAATAAAAAGAAAAAAAAAACAAGGAACCAGAAGTGCTAAAATGCAACTTGTTCTTGGGTTTTGGCCTACAAAAATGTCATCCCTGCAGCACTCTATGTCCTGTATATTCTTGATGGATTTTTTTTTTTTCTTCTTTGTTTAATTCCCCACAGGCTTTTCTTGATAACTTCAGTCGCTCTCTGCACTATGAATATGGCCATCGAGGAGTCTTTGTGCAGAGTTTGCTGCCTTTTCGAGTCTCATCTCAAGGATCTGAGGGTACTGGTCCTGCTGGCTGGCTGGTGCCAAGCCCACAAGTGTATGCCAGGCATGCTTTTTCAACTCTGGGTGTCTCTCACCGAACCACAGGATACTGGCCTCACACCATACAGGTAATCAATCAATCATAGAAATTTGTATTTTTTTTTATAAAGCAAGGTATGTATATTTAGTAAGTCTATGCTATTCTTTTTCTAGTTTCGACTGGTGCAGTGCATACCAGAGTGGGTATGGATGCTGGGATCACGCGTCTTTACCAGAGCCACCTGACAGGGATGTTTCCCCTCCATGTGAAGGACCTGGTTCATGAAACTGATGTTGCAGAGTTTATTTTGACTAAGCTTAGAATAAATAAGTGATTAAACTGTTTAAGATAATAAGATTAATAATAATAATTAAAAAACGACTCCCCCTGTCCCTTTACTCCCTCATACTGAGTTCTGAGTGAAATGCCTCAGTTTTTCAGTATATATGTTTGCACAAAAGTGGTTTAAATGGTTGGAACATGCTGACAAATTTATAATGTTTATGCACTATTTATTTTTTCTTTAACTCATTAATATGAATTTTGCAAAAGTCAGATTCATATATTTAGGGGGGCACAAAAGGTTTTGTAAATTAAATATTTATTTTTGATTCCAAGTGTTTTTAAATATACTAGATATACTCAGTAATGGATCTTCATTGTACCATTATATAGCTAGTGTCTGGTTATTGCAGTGTGTCACATTTGGTTGTCGCAACTATGAAATTATCAATAAAAAGCAATGCAGTTTAGTGAAAGACTACATGAAATTGTTTGATTTTCAATGTTGTTAAATTATTTTGTAATATATAAAAGTCTGAGATTTATATACGCTGTCAGCATGATTAGAGTTTATACAATCCATTGTATAAGCTCCAGTTATGCTGACAGCCAGTATTATCTTTGAAAGTGTAGATAAAGTCAAATGTTGTGTCTCCTCTGCCAGGAACACACAATGCACTTTACTCACGTAATCTCACTCATATTAACAGAAGTAACTACCATACATTTACCATGAATAGGACGTTTTTTCAGCAATGGATTTATACGATAATATCAAAACTGAAATACAGCATGGAAATTATTTTATAAATAGATGGAATTAAAGGTGTGTCAGTGGTGTTTAATCTAAAAATAATTTAAATTTTCACGCTACAGTATATATGCCCAACTTGCAACCAGTGGCATGAGTTCAGGCCAGCCCAGGACTGTGGTGATTAGAAGAATGGAGCATGTTTAGGAAACCTGTTTGAAAACAGATATGTTTGATATTCAGATGGGAGTAGTGCAGAGATGTAAAGTATAATATATAAAAGCTATTAGCCTATGTAATGCATGCCATATAGACTTGCACAAGAAACCCACCTGAATGTGATAAATATTCCCAACTCCAGATGTCAAGGCTGAAAATTGTTCGGAGTCTACACACTGATAATGTGATAATCTTTGTTTTGGTTCAGAAGCTGCCTCTTCGATAGGAAGAGGAAGGCTTAGACAAAAACTGTTATACACATCTCTCTTCGAGCCCTCGATGAGCGGGTGAAACTTCCTCTCCGTCTTCTTATATTTGGTAAGCGAAGCGAGTGTTTATTTGTTATTTATCACTGAAATGCTTAGAATATTCTCTCTCACTGCTGTTCCAAGGTTTTTGGTCAAGAAAGCAAATGGATTTATAATTGTTCAAAATAAATGTATATTTTAAATCAATTCTGAATCCAGAAAAAAAAAAAATTAAGCAGCACCTAAACTGTTTCGATAATAATAAAAACATGTTTATTGAGCAGCTAATCAGCATATTAGAATGATTTTTGGAGGATCATGTGACACTGAAGACTGGAGTTATGATCCTGAAAAAAATTTATCTTTGCCGTCACAAGAATACAATATTCAAAAATATATTATTCTGGAATAGTTATTTAAAATTGTTACAATATTTCACAGTATTTCTGTTTTAATGCTTATTTGATAAAAAAAAAAAAAAAAAAAACTTTGATTACCATAAGACTTCTTTCTCAAACATAAAAAAGTCTTATCAACCCCAAACTTTTGAAGAACAATGTTAAAGAAAGAAAGAATATTGTTTAACTTAACCTCCAGATATTTGTTGTATTTTTTTATATTACTGTATTTTTTTAACCCCCCCCCCCCCCCCCAATTGATTTTATGTACGTTGTGTAACTTGTGTAAATGCTTTTATTCTGCATTTGTATAATTTCATATAGTTTGTTTCTTTACAAATTGTATTATCAGCAATGCCATATTAAAGGTAAAAAAAAAAACACTTCACAAAAAATTACATAATGATCTGAAATGTAATTCTCATTCTGAATTCCAAAGCAGACGAGTATTTAAAATTTCAGTTTTATGCAGACTGTAAAAAACACCAAGCTGACTTGAAGACAGAAAAGAGTACTGCCACTGTCACTATCAATGTTTTGAGTTTTCCGCACAAAAACCTTGGTTCCCATGTACATCATGGAAAAGAACCTGGTTTGCCTCCTAACTTTATGATAAACATTTCTTAATCCATCAATAGTGCTTGCATAAAGTATGTGAGAACAAATGATGAGCATCACTGCATATAAATTGCAGTCGAACTGCTCTGTCCAATTAATAATAATGGCTTTTCTTTCAGGAATTCAATTAACATTAAAGATGGGCGAGTGGGACTTTCTCGGAAGACTGCTGGATAGAGTCCAGACGCACTCAACGGTGGTGGGAAAAATCTGGCTCACCGTCCTGTTTGTGTTTAGGATTCTAGTCCTTGGCGCCGGTGCCGAGAGAGTTTGGGGCGATGAGCAGTCAGACTTCATCTGCAACACAGAGCAGCCGGGGTGCGAGAACGTCTGCTACGACCAGGCGTTCCCCATCTCACACATTCGTTTCTGGGTGCTGCAGATCATCTCGGTGTCCACACCTACTCTGGCCTACCTGGGCCACGTCGTCCACGTCATACATGTGGAAAAGAAAGTGAGAGAGATGATGAAGAAAGAGCTTCAGAACGAGCAAATCAATCTGTTCCTCAAGAAAGGCTACAAATTCCCTAAGTACAGCAGGGACAATGGAAAGGTCAGCATTCGGGGGTGTCTCTTGAGAAGCTACATTCTGAGTTTGCTTTGCAAGATACTTTTAGAGGTGGGTTTCATCTTGGGCCAGTACTACCTTTATGGCTTCACTCTTCAGGCCCAATTCGTCTGTGTCCGTTTTCCATGTCCTCACAAGGTGGACTGTTTCTTGTCAAGGCCTACTGAGAAAAGCATCTTCATTTGGTTCATGCTGGTGGTGGCCTGTGTCTCTTTATTCCTAAATGTGATTGAGATCTTATATCTTTTTGTCAAGAAGATCAATGAGTGTCTCAGCCACAAAAAGGACTACACCATTACACCCGTGACCCCGGTTGTGAACCGGAAGGACTTCAAAAATACAGATCAGGTGGTTCAGAACTGGATGAACCGTGAGCTGGAGCTTCAGAGGAGGGAACCTGGCAATGAGGCAACTAAGAGTGTGGCTTCAGAGGAGCATAGTGCTGACGGGCAAGAGGTCCATATCTGATCAGCAGGTCTCTGTACACAATGGCTTTCACACGGTCAGCTTGACAAACAGCAACTGATCCAAGTGACTTGTGCATGGTCGAGACCCCCAACTTCAAGCACGCTATGACCATCTCTCTCTGTTTAACAAATCAATAATGTACTGCTGAAAGTTCTTCTGTTTTTGTTTGTTTTTGCCTTTTTTCTCATTTAAGTTGGAAATTGTACTCTGTAGAAAGATTTGATAAAAGTAAAGCTTCAAACTGTGCCTGTAAGCTGTGTTTTTGTCATTTATTTCTATCTGTTTCGTTATTTAGGGGAAAAAAATAAGGCTGAAAAGAAAAAAAACTGAAGGCTAAATTTTTTTTAATCAAAAACAGTGATATGGGAATTATTATTACAATTGTAAATAATTACATTTTTTATTTTAATGTATTTTAAAATGTATTTTTTTCCTGAATCATGACCCCCCCCAGGATTCTTTGATGAATAGAAAGTTCAAAAGAACAGCATTTATTTGAAATAGAAAGCTTTGATAATAATATAAATGTCTTTAGTGTGATAAATCTTGACCAATTTAACAATTTATTGGATCCTTGCTGAATACAATATATATATATATAATTTATATAAAAAATTAATAGATCCTTTATTATTTTAGTTGGAATACTGTAGTTGTGTGGGTTAGAGACTTACGTATTACATTATTGTTGAAGCCTTTCAATCATTAATGTGGCACTCCTGTGTACTTGCATTCAAGATCTTGTTCTTTTACCGTTGGACAACGTAACAGCATTCCACTTTCGGCTATTATGCAATCTCAGTAAAGCCCAAAAATCAAGGTTCACCTATTCTCAGCTATCACTTGATATGCGGCTTACTTTCTAAAAGGAAGAGGTGCAACTCACTTAAGGTAAGTGTGAAATCAATAAAACACTGTTTTATATATTTTTGTAAAGTATACATAGTTTTAGGTATGTACAAAAGTTATTTACCTTGTGGTGTAAAAAAACAATATTTAAGAATATATAAATCATTTTAATCCGACTAATCAGGCTAAGCCTTTAATTACTAATAACTAATTATTTCTCTTAGTAATTGTTCTTTACCTTAAAACATTGTACGTTTTAATATGGTAAAAGTTTTAAAGTATTTGAAGCAACATTCTTTTGAGTTTTTGAATATTTATGTTTTACCAGTAATCACAGATGTTTGGTTAGTGAATAAGATTCAGAAATGTCTAGTTATTTACCCATGATACAGTAAAAAACTTCTGATAATTAAATCTGTTAAACATTTATTTTAATATTTTGCCAGCACCATATATATGTTAATGTAATGCGATTATTCATTATATAGATTATATAGAATTTATCAAATTTACAATTAATTAATTTATTGATGATACTTCTTATAGTTATAACCTCTTTTTTCATGTTTTGCTTTTTTTATGGGCACAATAACTGAACTTTTTCCCCGTAGGCTATTAATTATTAAGTATATTAATCTATTAAGAGTACACCATTAATGAAGACCATCATTCAAAGGCTTATTTATTATGTTAGACCTAAAGTGGACCTTGTATTTCATGTTTTCTTGTCATCCTTTTTTTTTTTTTAGGAAAGTCTGAGCAACAGCAAACATGGGAGACTGGGGATTTCTCTCGTCGTTATTAGACAAAGTACAGTCGCACTCCACCGTCATCGGCAAGATATGGATGAGCGTCCTCTTCATCTTCAGGATCCTGGTGCTGGGAGCAGCGGCGGAGAGCGTTTGGGGTGATGAACAATCTAATTTGGTTTGCAATACGATGCAACCTGGTTGTGAGAACGTGTGCTACGACTGGCAGTTCCCAATCTCGCACATCCGCTTCTGGGTCTTGCAGATCATATTTGTATCCACTCCAACTTTGGTATACCTGGGTCATGCGGTGCAGGTCATTCACGAAGAGAACAAACTCAGAGAGAAAATACTAAATCTTGGCGACGGCCACATGTTGAAGGCACCCAAATACACAGATGACAGAGGTCATGTCAAAATTAAAGGAAACCTGCTCGGCAGCTATCTAACCCAGCTGTTTTTTAAAATCATCCTGGAGATTGCATTCATTGTCGGACAGTATTATTTATACGGCTTTGTAATGGTAGCCAAGTTTACATGTTCCCAATCCCCCTGCCCTTACACGGTAGAATGTTTCATGTCTCGTCCAACAGAGAAGACCATCTTCATCATCTTTATGCTAGTGGTAGCCTGTGTGTCTCTGGTGCTGAATGTCATAGAGGTGTTTTACCTGCTGTGCACCAGGGTCAGATGCCGGACCAGCAAGAGACGGACACATAATGTCACTACAGGTAAAAAACCTGGAAGTCTGGCATCATCCTGGATGACCTCTGAAGACGCTTTGAAGCAAAACATCATGAACAAGCATTATGAGGCCGGACAGAGTCTTGGAGGAAGCCTGGATGGGGCGAAAAAAGAAAAAATAATGGAAGACAATTAGATTTAGATTATTTTATTATTTTTTTTTTTCTCAGAAATGTCACCAATCTGCCACATTTAGAGAAACATCTCTACCATTTGTTTTCTATTGCTCTTAGCTTAAGGTCCAGTATTTATACACTGAAAAAAAAAAAGTATTGGTATGATACTTCTCAAACGGAGTGTGTTATTTAATTATTTTATGATTATTTTGGGCACAATGCATGTTTGAAATTTTATTGGATAGTTTTGATGTACTACATTGAAAAAAAAAAAACTTACTGTTTTATGATTGTATATATTGTGTGTAAATATATGTCAGTAAGTGACTTGAGCACTGTCTTCATGTCTTGTTTGTGTGATGTTGTGATTTTATATATTTTCCATTACAATGAAACCAATTTAAAGTAATTAGTTTTCTGAATGTAAACTGGTGTCAGTGATGTTTAACGAACATAATAACAATATCCTTATTGGAAATAAAACTTTTAAATCAACAAAGGCTTCTTTTTCGCTGGATATCTTCTCCAGTAAAAAAAAAAAAAAAAACATTGTGGTGTAAAATAACATTATTTAAAAGAGGGGATGAAATGCTCATTTTCAATCAATCTCCTGTTAATCTTGAGTAAATATAGAGTAGTACTACATCCTTCATATCTCCAAAAAGTTTTTAGTTTTATTACATTTCTAAGAGAAAAATAGTCTGTGCCGATTTTTTTCGGAAAAACATGAGCCGCTGGAGGCGTGACGTGTGGGCGGAGCTAAAGAATCATGAGCGCGAGTAGGCTTTTGCGTTGAGAGCGCTAGAAACTGTGACATCAACAAAAACATCATCCAAAAAAAAAACCATGGTTAAAAGTCAGATTCAGCCGTTTATTTATGATCCAGAATCAGATCCCAAGTCTGAAACTGAATGAGAGCAGCAGCAGCAAGACTACAGCAGGACGTCTCTATGTGGTATGTATTGAAACTGTATATATTTGCTTATGTAACCCCTCTCTCCCGGGTCCTATCTGACGCTCCTCGCACTCCCATCTCCCATGCCAGAGACCTGGGTTCTTCCGCAAGACGCAAGCAGTTCTGTTTATTAACCGCTAGAGCGTCAAAAGTTCCCTACTGCAGCTTTAATTGTTAAAATATAATAAATGTCTTAGTAATTGCTCTTAACCTCTAAGACATAGAATGTTTTACCATGTCTGTACATATTTACATAATGAATGCAGAGCCGGTGCTTTTACATAAAAATCATATATAAATGCACACAAAAGGCATTTTTTGACTTCTGCTCCACCTTTTTGTATTGCATTGCAAGCTGCATTAACAGTCACATTATCTTTACGTTGATAGATGTTGTTCTTGCATATCTCAAATATGACCAAGCTGCTGATTTTTATCACTGTTCTTTTAACTGACACTGAGAATAGCATAGAATAGCTCAGATGATAAATACCCTGAAGCATTAAAAATCAAGTATTCATTATGTTATAAAAAGCTCCTTGCCTTGTACATGCAAAGAGAATATTTATTCAGTTCTCTTCTCTCATGATGAAATATTAAAAACAGAGCGGTTTTACTTCAGTTTTTATTGTGTTCAGAAATTTCATTAATGTTATGAATCACAATGACAAATCAACCTCTTGTGAATAAATTGAACTTGTTTTTTTATCTATTTATATACACATGAGTATGTGAGAATACAAAGGTGCAGAGATCTTGTCTCATAAGTATGCCCTTAGATTCTCTAGCATGATTAATAATTAACTTGGTGCTCATTTTTGCACTGAAGTTCAATCTTTACACCCGACACATGCCACTTAATCATTGAGCAACACAGTCAGCACAGCACTGAAACACAAGCTGTCACAGGTAATAATATAGATTTTATTTTACATTTGCATATGGATCTATCTGTTTGCTCATTCATATGTGAAATTGTATATTGTGAAGTTTAGTTAAGGATTCTAAACAGGTAACAAAACTAATTACGATCTAATAATTTTAAATTGTACTGATATACAGACATATTTTGGTGATTGCTGAATGTTAACCATTCACTCTTTCAAAGTGAATTGCTAGATTGGAAAAGTCAGTCATTCACATCGTTAGAACAGTTATTATCTTGAAACATCTGCTTGCTAATTAGTTACATATTCTTTTCTCTTTGTAATTAAAACACAAATGTAATTACTTGCCTAGAATGTCTAGAATTGCTAATGGTTAAAGATGCCTTTATGATTATTTTCCCCCCTTTAGCATAACTGAACTAAAGTCCAAACTGTTTTTTACTAAGTAAATGTATAATGTTCAATTCAAATTCATTTTAACACTGCACCTTGAATGTTCATATCTTTGAAAAATCTAATTGTTGTCACAGTCCACAAAAGTACTGTGGCTAAGGTTTTTTGGTAAATACATAATTATTTAATTATTCTAGGATAATCTTGCCTATCTGTTGAAATTCGCACGTGGCCCCTGTGCAAATGTAAAAAAAATAAATAAAGTACCGTTTTAATTTTTGATGGCATTATTGATGGCAATCAGCAACTATTGGTTATTGAATAATGACTAAAAGTTCACCTATGGAAGAAAGAAATCCATGCAGTGTTGAGATGAACTTTAAATTTTGGGAGAACTATTAATTAATTGGAATTTGATTACTTGAAAGTGACTATGAATCACATTATGTGAAGTACATTTTAAAGACTGAAACTGGTGTCAAGCATGTGTTTGTGTTTGTTTGTTTTTTGAAGGTTTTTTAGAAAAAGAAATTCTAAGCTCACCATTGTTTTTTTTTCACAGTTACAAGAATTGTGAATAGTTTTCCTATTTTTAATTATATTTATAAATTATATTTTTTTCTCTCTTTTTGTCAAACAAATTTTTCTTATTTATTTTTGCCTTTGTTTTCCATAACAAATTTGTACAAATTCTTAAATCAAGATATATTTACTTGACTTGTCTAAAAATTGATCAAAATTCAAAAATCACAAAATAGGTTTATGCATAAAACAAGAAAGAAAAAAAGTAAATGGATTAAGAAATATTAAAGTTAATTAAATTTATTTTTTGCTCACCCCACTGCTGTTTTTTGCATAAACTCGCTTAATTTTTATACAATTTTCTGGAAAACAAGACTTAATATGACTTAAAAGTCATTGAGCGTCTCTTGATTACATTTAAGAATGTTTAAATATTTATACTGGAAAACAAGACAAACATACAAAGAAATTATTTATATATATATATATATATATTATTATTTATTTTTTTTGCATGTCATATAGGGTTTGGATGATGGGATGATAAATAAATAAATAAATATATTTTTGGGGGTAAACTTTACTTAACTTGCTGTCTTTCTCTCCTAGTTTTCCAGGCAGAGAAGATACAAACGGCACAAGCATGGGAGAGTGGGGCTTTCTCTCCAAGCTGCTGGACAAAGTGCAGTCTCACTCCACGGTCATTGGGAAGGTGTGGCTCACTGTCCTCTTTGTCTTCAGGATCATGGTCCTCGGAGCTGGGGCTGAAAAGGTGTGGAGCGACGAACAATCAAAAATGATCTGCAACACTAAGCAACCTGGTTGTACGAACGTGTGTTACGATCACACCTTTCCAATCTCCCACATTCGCTTCTGGGTACTTCAGATCATCTTTGTGTCCACTCCAACACTTCTATTCTTCGGTCATGTTCTGCATATCCTCCACAAAGATAAGAAACTAAGACAGCAGATTAAAAGCTATGAGGAAAAGCAAGGCCTCAAACATTCCAAATACACTAACGATCATGGTAAAGTTATAATCAAGGGTCAGTTATTAGGTAGTTACCTAGCCAGCCTGTTTGCTAAGATCTTGCTTGAGGCTGCGTTTATTGTAGGCCAGTATTATATTTACGGTTTCATGATGATCCCTAAGATTGAATGCTCCCAGTCTCCTTGCCCTCATACGGTCGAGTGTTACATGTCTCGTCCCACAGAGAAAACCATCTTTATTATCTTCATGCTGGTGGTGTCGTGTATCTCTCTGCTTCTGAACGTGGTTGAGATGTTCTACCTGATTTGCCGCAGGTCAAAGAGACATCGTGAGCAGATGAACAGATGAAAGACGTTCTCGCAAGGTTTAAACGGACCTTCAAAGTCTACCTACACTTAAGACTGAAAAGACCATGTTTGGAGTTTTAAGCTCTTCCAAGAGCTACATGACTTTAAGATCTGGGTATTCAAATTCAAGCCATTTTGTGATCATTTTGTTTTGCACAGTTTATGTTTTGCTGTGATATGATGATATGTATTTTGAACAATGTTTGCTCCAGAATGAATGTTGATGTACATCTGCATGGTGCCACAGGGCATTTCAGGTAATTTTATATGGACTTTTAACCTTTATTAATGTAATAACTTGTCATATGACCTATCATTTATCTCTTCTTATAAACTTTTGTGATGCTTTAATTGTGTTACAGTAGAATTGTCATACAACACTAAGACAACAGTTCATTATGTAGCACACTACATATTTTCATTATATAGTAACTCTCTCTCTCTCTCTCTCTCTCTCTCTCTCTCTCTCTATTTGGTTAAAGCAAACCACATGTAACTATATGAGAGCAGTGTTAGTATATGACGTTATTTGTTTCATAATAATAGCATAGCTCATGAGAATATTAGCACTTGTACATAATTTTTTTTTTAACCGTGCGACCCGTGATAAAGGTAATAAGCTGAAGAGAGAGAGAGAGAGAGAGAGAGAGAGAGAGAGAGAGAGAGAGAGAGAGAGAGAGAGATTCTGCTTTTAATCATGAACTGTTTTCATTAGTTAAATGAATGTGTTAAAACCTTTGTAAATATTATAATTTTTTTCTTGTTAAGATATATTAAAGTATTGCTCAGTCAGCTAATGATGTGTGGGCTGAAGGCGATATTAGGAAATGTTAGTTTTATTAATTTCAATTAAAGGGGAGATCCAAACATATCAATCGTATACTCACCATCGTGTTAACGTACAAATACAATAAACAAATGAGTAAATGTCATGGCTAATTATTGTATTAATCTGTCTGAGGTGTCATTGAAAATATTTGTTCAAATTATTTTTAATCATCAAACGCCCCCCCAGCGGTGGAAAGTCTCCCAGAATTTTCCTGGTTAATATAGGATAATTGAACCCCCTTGCAATATTTAGAAAGGTCTAACCATTTCTTTTGCACCTTATAAACAACACATTTTTTTTATGTGTAGCCTATTTATATTTGCACACATGACTTGTTCACAGTAATTCATAAGCATAAATATAAAAAATCATAAACGTGCATTAACATTCTAATGATTGTTGTGGTAGGTATATTTTTTTAAAGTGGTCAGTTGTAGTCAGTTTCCAAATGCAGGACTGAAGACATTCAGGGGTCCTTGAAGTAATGAAGTTATAATATGTGGAGATTTATAAATATGTGGGTTTATAATAATTGCTTCAATTCAAGTTCAGCTTTATTGTCATTCCGCTACATGTGTGGACATACAGCAGAATGAAGTGTCATGCCTCACAGGACCACAGTGCTACATAAATACAAACCCCTGGTATTACAGTTATAAACCAAATGCATCATTTTTACAGTAGATGTCACTATAGTTAAAATTGTATTACAGTAAATGCATCATTTGTTTCCTTAAACCAATAAAATTTTGGTTTATTAAAGAAGTAAAAAGTGCTGACATTACAAAGTTAGTAGATGCAGTAAGCTTTAAGGGAAATATGATGTCATTTCAGACAGTTTCTTTCAGCAAAATGTTTTAGTGGGGGTTAATTTCTGCATCTCATCCATTAAACGTGTCCTCTTCTTGTGTTCCCCTCTTCGACCCATCAGATAGAATATCTCTCCTAGATTTAAAGCTAATGACACACATGCCACAGTGAGCATGAAGACAATGAATACGGTCTTTTCAGTTGGACGGGATGTAAAACAATGCAGACCGACTGCAGGACAAGGATCTACCTTACATTCTAGCTGTGTGGGCATCCAAAGACCGATTAAATAATACTGGGCTACAATGAACCCGGCTTCAAACAAAATGGTCACAGTGATACTCAGCATATAGCAACCAAGCAGGCTCCCTTTGTAATAAATCTTCCCGTTGTCATCAGTGTATTTGAGCAGTTTTACACCACTTTTCTCTTCCTGGTTTTGTAAATGCAGCCTCAGTTTGTTTTCTTTGTGGATGACGTGCAGAACGTAGCCGAGGTAGACCAGATTTGGCGTGGCCACAAAGATGATCTGGAGCACCCAGAATCGCATGTGGGAAATGGGGAAGATGTGGTCGTAGCACGCGTTCAAGCAGCCAGGAGTGTTGATGTTGCAGACCATACTTGACTGTTCATCTCCCCAGACTTTATCCAGGCCAGCGCCAAGAACCATTATTCTGAAGATCAGCAGAACCGTCAGCCACACTTTCCCAATATTGGTTGAGTGAGACTGCACTTTGTCTAAAAGCTTGGAGAGGAATCCCCAGTCGCCCATTCTGGCCTGGAAATGAGAACATTTTGAAGGAAACTATGACATGGGAGAACTGGAATTACATATTAAAAATTATAAGAATGATTAAAATAGAATAAATAAATAAATAACTCTATGAATATGGCAGTATAAGTATGTATTTTCTAATCCTTAATATTTATGTAAATGTTTTAATTACTTTATATTATTTTATAATATTTAAAATCGTTTATCAAATTATTGCAATTTAAAGAAGTTTCCTATTTAAATTAATTTTAAAATGCAATTTATTCCTGTGATGCAATGCATCATTACTCCAGTCTTTAGTGTAACATTATCCTTCAGAAATCATTCTAATATACTGACTTATTAAACTTTTGAATGGCAGGATGTATGTGTATGTGTGTGTGTATGTGTGTGTGTGTGTGTGTGTGCATGTGCGTGTGTGTGCATGTATGTGTATGTATATATATATATATATATATATATATATATATATATATATATAACACATACACATATCGTGATTTACTGATATAGATATACTTTTTTTCATAGGTGTTCAATTGTAAAATTGAGTTTAGAATAAAAGCAAATATATGGGTTTTACTGGCAGTATAGTAGAAAAATTTGCACAATGTCAGCATAATTAAAATATTTGACATATATCAGATATAAGCAAATAGATTGTTGTGTCATAAGAAAATAATTCCAAAAATCAATTAACAAAATAGTTGAATTAATTCCATATCCTACCTTTTATATGATGACAGGTCCAGTGAACCTTGTTCTTTAATTGTGTGCAGGTGAAAAGATGATATCAGAGCTTTCAGTCTTTCATGTTCTGATCTTCAACAAGGTTTTTAATTTTTATAAGTGTAGCTTTCATTTAGAGTCCACCCACAAAATAAAACATCTGCATTTCACTTCAGGTCAACAAGCACGTACTCACTCCGTCTAGAATCACACAAAGAGATTTACATCACACCGACCTTTACATTGTCCAGCTTTGACTCAAGATTTTGCAACACATGAAACTAACAAATGTTAGAAGTCACCTCCCACATGATCATGAGAAATGTGATGAAACAGTCGTTTCCACAGACAGTGTTTTTCAAAATCACAAAAACACATAAACACAATGTTAAAGGGATAGACAGTTTGCATTTTGCAAATTCGGTTTGAAAAAAATATCTTATGTAATCCAAAGCATTCAAGATGCAATCCAAGCCCATGATCATAACAATATGTTATGCTGGTTTCGCTTTGTACAGTCATCATAGGTTTATACAATTATGTTTCATGTTACATGTTAACATGTCTGACCTACTGTATTTTTACTTGTCATGTACAGTTACACCACAGCTATTTCTAACATTCTCCCATGAAATCATAATTATGGGAGAAAATGGGAAAACAGGATTTTTTCTTAAGGTTCCGTGATGTGGTGTTGTACAGTGTAGATATGGTTGTTCCCACTCAATAAAACACACAAACACAAAATAAAAGGACACACATTTTGTGCTAAAACAATTTCCTCACCCTCAACATCCATTTATATATCCCTCAGATAATCTTTTATATCATAACTGAAAGACTGCGAAAACAATCACATCATTTCCAAAAAGGTTGGTCTTATGGGTCAGTTTTTCGAAATTGAGATTTATGCATCATCTTTCCATTGATGTATGGTTTATGAGGATCAGACAATATTTGGCCAAGATACAACTATTTGAAAACCTGGAATCTGAGGGTGCAAAAAAATAAATAAAAATACTGAGAAAATCACCTTTAAAGATGTCCAAATAAATTCTTAGCAAAGCATATTACTGATCAAAAATTAAGTTTTTATATATTTACGGTAGGAAATCTACAAAATATCTTCATGGAACATGATCTTTACTTAATATCATAATGATTTTTGGCATAAAAGAAAAATCAATAATTTTGACCCATTCAATGTTTTTTGGCTGTTTCTAAAAATTTATCCACCGACTTAAACTGGTATTGTGGTCCAGGGTCATGGGGAAGTCGTGGCCTAATGGTTAGAGGGTTGGACTCCCAATCGAAGGGTTGTGGGTTCTAGTCTAGGGCCGGACAGAATTGTGGGTGGGGGTAGTGCATGAACAGCTCTCTCTCCACCTTCAATACCACGACTTAGGTGCCCTTGAGCAAGGCATCGAACCCCCAAGGAGCTGCAGCATAAATGGCTGCCCACTGCTCCGGGTGTGTGTTCACAGTGTGTGTGTGTGTGTGTGTGTTCACTGCTCTGTGTGTGTGCATTTCGGATGGGTTAAATGCAGTGCACAAATTCTGAGTATGGGTCACCATACTTGGCTGAATGTCACTTCACTTCACTTCATATGTGTCTCTTGTGAGTGGACTATCGGGATTTTATTTGGGAAAAATGACCTTGAATGACTTTTTCAAATCTGTTTATTTAGAAGAACTGTTATAACTTAACAATTCATGAGAATGAATCTGACTTTTCTAAGTGATGTATGGAAGAGTGGACCATTTCGTAACAACTTATTCATTGGAATGAATCAGAGCGAGAACAACGTTTCAGTTGGACCTTTTAGGATGAAACGATTCACTGGACTTTCGAGCACTGTATACAAGAGACCAGGAACATGCAATTACTTCAGCTCGCTTGGCATTGGTCGATGCAATGCAAGTGCGATGTTGCTTTTATTTGTGCTACACCACTTATAGTTTGAAAAATGATATGCCATATTTGAGTTTTAGTTCTGTCACTGCGAGATAACCTTTCTGTCGGGGCCTGAGACAATATTTCTTCTGATCAACGAGGAGGTGAGGTAAAATCTATAGTCCGGTTTTTCAGAATAAAAATATTTGTTATTTATTGTATCATGTTTGTTGTCACGTTTGACAGGAGATCTGGCCGTGTCAGTGTTTTATAAGATTACTCAGAGACTCAAGACAGGCCAAAAGTTCATTGTCAGGATGACTGTCCACAAATCTCTCTCCCACAATTATACAAAATTAAACAAGAATTCCAATCCTTGAGAAATAAAACTCCTTTTTACCAGAAGATTACACAAGGCTTCACTTGAATCAGTTGTTACTTAAAAGAGGTTGTCAGGGTCAATGAGTGTTTTACGCAGAAAATTATAATGTGTTTTCATATTTCATGCATTAAATGTTGGGATTCATATTTTATAAAGGCTTGCATCAAATTAGGCAAAGTTATATGGCTGGTGTTTTTATTTTATTTTATTAAAACAAATGTTAACTTATTATTATTATTATTATTTAAAGGTGCTGTAAGGAACTTTTGTAAAAAAATATTGTTTACGTATTTGTTAAACCTGTCATTATGTCCTGACAGTAGAATATGAGACAGATAATCTGTGAAAAAAATCCAGCTCCTCTGGCTCCTCCCAGTGTCCTATTGCCTTTTGCAGGAATGCATCCGCTCCCGGTAAGAAACAACCAATCAGAGCTGCGGTCCATAACTTTGTTTGTGTTCAAAATGTAGAAAAATGTATATAATAAGCGAGTACACCATGAATACATTTCCCAAACCGTGTTTTTAGCTTGTCCTGAATCACTAGGGTGCACCTATAATAAGTATTTATATTCGGACTATTTTAGATTGCTTCGGGGGTACCGCGGCGGAGTAACCCAATACCTTTGTGATTCTTCATAGACATAAACAGAGAGAAGTAGATCCGGCTACGATGTTCTACCGCAAGACGCAAGCAGTTCTGTTTATTAACCGCTAGAGCGTCAAAAGTTCCCTACCGCAGCTTTAAAGGTTACTTTTAAAGATTTGATTTATTTTCTCTAAACTACCTAAAACATTAAATCAGTCATTTCTCATGAAATATTTTATTTAAAACTATAATGATCAAAACAAAGAGTTAATTGTGTGTGTGTGTGAAAAATATATAATTTCCCGATTACCACTTTTATGGTAACTTCAAGTTACCTTAACTATTTTTTTTTTTTTTTTTTTTTTACAATAAAAAGTCAGTGTACATATTTACCAAGGAGACAACAGTGTCAATGAAGAGCTTGAATGAAAATCAAGGTAAATATAATTTTGTTTGCATCATTTACAGTCAAGATTTTTCATTTTATGCAAAACTTGTAATTGTTTGTTTGTATAAATTTGGCAGTCACTCTGAAAAAATAAAATAAAAAAATCAGTGGTTAAGTGTCTTGTCAAGGTCACAGCAGTGATTTTTGTTCCTCATGGGGCTCAAACCCATCAACCTTACCAGCCCTGATGTTTAGCCACTACACCACACCACCATCACATACAGATGCTGCTTCCACCTAGCGACAGAAACTAAGCTGATGATTTAGCTGAATTTCACCAATGTGTGAAAGTGTGATGAAACTCAAGCCATGACTAATTACCAGTGGTTCTAACAAGAACAAAAAAAAACAGAAGTGAAACATTCTGGTTTAAACTAGTTTTTTCATCCTACAGATGGGTGGAGCGTTTAGTGTCCCTTCAGATATAGGTAAATCAGATTGAACAGAGAGAAGATGACAGATCGAAACAGTCAAGTCTTGTCCGAGAGCCACTGAAACCGATAAATATTTGACATTTTAATGATGAAATAATTTGGTTATAGAATCGTTTTTAAATACCAGGGAGCCGAATAAGGAAATATATTTATTTAAATACATAAAAAAAATATTTAGGATCTTTAGCTGTTGTAGCTTTACGGGAAATTACCATTCGGACCCATTTGTTCAGGTAAGAATATTTTGGAATTTGTTGGAGAATGATTTTTTATATATATATTTTAAAAAATCTTACTGAAAACATTGTAGAAACGTCACTCAAAAGTAACTTTTCTTCAACAGTTTCAGATCACAGAGTCTTAGACATTTCAATAAATGAGAAAATGAAGTTGTGTTTGAAATGGAATATATTTAAAATACATTTTACAGATAAAACAATGTAAATATCTTAAATAGAATGAGTTTAGTTTAGTTGTTTTATCTTATCTTTATTAAATCGTACAGAAAACCTTTTAGAAACATCTTTAAAAGTTTGCTTCAAAGGTTTCAGGTTAACTCAATAAACCACTTTCAATAAATCACTTTCGATTTTTTTTTTCTAAACCTTGATTATGATTTTATATTTTTAATAGGGTGGCAACGAATACTTCAAGCTTACAAGACACTGCATTTTTTTCTCCATAATATTTGGTGAGTATGAAAGTTGTATAATGGCTAAGATATTGAGCAAGTTCTTTTTGAGAAGTGAAAATAGAAAAATGGTGAGTGAGCAGTCTACGAAAAATCTCAGTCCACTTGCTGGAACTGTTTTTGTCATTTTGATCAGTTCTGCATTGTTCTTTAATTCTGTAACATTCATGGTATATTTCCATATTCTTTTGCCTTCTTGATTTTAACAAGAACCTGGTTTGCTAATAACATGGCTTAAATAAATACAAAATAAAAAGTTGGGGAAAAAAGGCCTACATGAATTCACTCTTTTGACCCCCAAATTGTTAAGATCACCATGGTTTCTTATTGAAACTATTTGTGGATAATTCAGTGTAAATCTCCTGTTTATCTTTCAGGGAAGTCTTGAGCAACCAATCATGGGAGACTGGGGGTTCCTCTCAGCTTTACTGGACAAAGTACAGTCCCACTCCACCGTCGTCGGCAAGATATGGATGAGCGTCCTCTTCATCTTCAGGATCCTGGTGCTGGGAACAGCGGCGGAGAACGTGTGGGGTGACGAGCGATCCAACTTAGTGTGCAACACCAACACCCCTGGATGTGAGAACGTGTGCTATGACTGGAAGTTCCCCATCTCGCATATTCGCTTCTGGGTAATGCAGATCATCTTTGTTTCCACTCCAACTTTGGTATATCTGGGCCACGTGGTGCACGTCATCCACCAAGAGAACAAACTGAGAGAGGAGCAGAAAAGAAACCCGATGTCGAAGTCACCAAAATATACAAACGAAAAAGGCAAGGTTGAAATCAAAGGAAGCATGCTGGGTAGCTACTTGACCCAGCTGTTCATAAAAATAATTTTAGAGGTGGCTTTCATCGTTGGACAGTATTATCTGTTTGGATTTATCATGGATCGTCAGTTCAACTGTAAGCGGTTGCCTTGTACAGTGGAGACTGAGTGTTTCGTGTCTAGACCCACAGAGAAAACCATCTTCATTATCTTCATGTTGGTGGTGGCATGTGTGTCTCTGGCCTTAAATGTTCTAGAAATATTCTATTTACTTTGTAAGAGGATAAGTGGGAGAAATAAGAAATATAGGAATGCAATGTATACTAGCAATTCTCAATATCCTTCACCTTTTTCAGTAGAACTTGATTCTGTGAATGGAATAAGGCACAATGAGTTAAACATGGCCTTTCAGAACAGATATGGTCAAAGCAAAGGCAGCCTTGATGGAGGCAAAGCTGAGCCATAAGGCAATAAGTCATTGTGGTAACATGATAAATGCACATACCTAATATAATTAACTCTATACAACAACTTTAATATAATCAACACAACACAGTCAAAAGGAAAAATATGTTGATTGTAACTTCTGCTAACTGAACACTAGATGGCGCTGTAATCTTCTTCAGTTGCACTCACTAACCCTTAACTTCTGTCACTACAAGGCCAGTGATTTTTTTATTTTATTTTTTTTGTCTCCTGTACTGTAGTTTTTATATAATTATAATATAACTTATAATATAATAAGTATTATTTTCGCAAAGCATCCAACACGAAATATGTGTAACCAATTATTTGCTTTTTGTGCACTAAGAATAAACAACATCAGATAAGTAGATGATGGCTGTGTATCAGTTTTCTTACAAAGAAGGGGCTCCAGAGACAAAGCTATTAAATTCTTATATATATATATATATATATATATATATATATATATATATATATATATATATATATATATATATATATATAACACACACACACACACACACACACACACACACACACATATATATATATATATATATATATATATATATATATATATATATAATATATAATATTATAATAATATATATTTGAATATTTACTAACTTTTAATAGTAAATATTAAACGTCATTTTAGAGTATGTGTTTCCCTTTCATCTTTTTAGATAGTCATAAAAACTAACTGATATAGCCAACTGCTTTACAGATTACTTATGTACAATCAACACAGAAATGAAATTATATTATAATATATATATTATGCATTTTATATCATATTATGATTGTCAAAATTTTCAACAAATTTCATAAACTTTTCAAGAGAAACGTGTTCGTCTGAGTAGAGGAGGACCCAAAAAAAAAAAAACGTATTTCTTGTGACGTAGTCAGTCATGTGACTTTGCCAAACTTTGTGCGTCTGCTCCCACTTTCTCCTCTCTGAGTTAGGGCAAGTGTTCCTCAATTTCTCAGTAGTCGCTCACTTGGATTTGGTGACTGATCTTCAGAGGTGACGGAGTAAGTCCAATACAGGGCTCTCCTCTTTTTACTTCTCTCCAGGTAAGTTTTTATAGAAAGTCTAACAACTTTTAACAAGGTCTGCAAAACTTTGTATTTATTTATTTATTTCCATAGCGGCAATAATACTCAGAACTGAACAACACAGCAGATTTGAAAGAATTTTAAGGTTTTAAATGTCTCTTGTCATAATAATTTTTTAACTTTATCAACATTTGAGTGAGATCTGAAGTTAATAAAAAAATATCGGAATCGTTATGATGTGATTTATATAATATATTGTAGTCATATTGTTCAATATCTAGCTATATAATATTTTCTCTCAGCATTTTATTCACGTCTGTTGTGCAGGACACGTTCGGTGAAAAGTAGGGTAATTTAATATGCATTTCAATAATTAAACTAAAAATGATATAACAGACAGTTTAGAAAAACATTTTGTCTGGAAAAAAGTTTTGAAGGAAAAAACAAAAAGGACTCAAAACATGAATTTACTTGTAACTAATTACAACAAAAATCGTATTTATAGAATAAGATGAAAAACAACTTTGAGTCTTTTCTTTCTTTGTTTTTAGAACTTTAATACGACTTTCAGGTGAAAACCAATCCGTTTTCCCCAAATCTGCGCGTGTAGGGGGCGCTGTTCAGTCCCTCTATACAATGTTAAGCGGCTTGTCTGTTATATCACTTTAACCTGTAATTCCCAAACATCCCTACATTCATTTGTGCTTTCAGTGTAATGACAATTATGATTTGTATACGTTTAAATAAATGTAACATACAGTTATTAGTAATTTAGCTTCCTAAAATTCAGTAGAATGTGACACTGAGCTACTAATCACCAATCAAATTTCTGCCCATTTGTTGTCTAAACAACAAAAACACAAAAATAATATTTTAATACTATTTCTTTTCCAACCTGATGTCTTTTATGGACTTTTAACATGGCCATAATATACATTACACACATAAACCATTTAAACTTTTTATTAGTGCTTTGAGATCCACAAATTGTCCTGGATATCGAAGGGATGCTCTTTTTCATGCCTGCGCCACATGGATCAGGCAGTTCTTTAGAACTTCTTAAACTGTTCCGTATGATATTTGATTTTCCATGCTATGCAGAGGATTTAATCAAAGACTTGCTACTCAGTTCTATTCAGATTTCAAGGGAATGTTATTGTTCATTATTTACACATCTCTGATGTGACTAGAGGGACAGACATTTTGCTAATTAAACAAGGATCTTTAAATTCTCTAGGGTCCTAGCTGCTTAGTCACGTTTTGTTCAGAGATGTTTAAATCAGTAGATAACGATTCACTTTATGTCATGGCAGCATTTGCTAGAAAAACTTTTATTTCACAAAGCAAAAGACAGCATGTCCTGGCAGCTATATTTACAACCATATGTGTGTGAGCCACATGTTTGTTATCTGAGCTATCCGAGACCAGGTGTAGTTTATATTATGATAATCTCGAGGTCACTTTTCGTGATTATTTTCATAATAACATCCTCAGCAGGTGCTGAAACTAACACTTTCATGATGTGCTTCAAGTACAGAAAAATACATTACATGTGGCCACTAAAGTCACACTTCAAAATTTATGAATACCATTACATTACATAACTTTATATACATATGTATGCATGTATACATACATATAATTATGTAATGCAAATCCACTAAAAGTGATGGACTTCAAAGTGAAGTATTATCCGTTATGACATATCACTTTGATATTTTGATATCTAATGCAATAACATTCAGACATATCAAAGTGTCACTGAAGTGTCCAAAAGTGTCTAAATACATTTAATTACATCTCAGCTTTCTATTTTCAGCTAGAACTCCCTTAAGATGGGTGACTGGAGTGCGTTGGGAAGACTTCTTGACAAGGTGCAGGCCTACTCCACGGCCGGAGGGAAGATCTGGCTCTCTGTGCTCTTCATCTTCCGGATCCTAGTTCTGGGAACAGCAGTGGAGTCAGCCTGGGGTGACGAGCAGTCAGCGTTCAAGTGCAATACCCAGCAGCCCGGTTGTGAGAATGTCTGCTATGACAAATCGTTCCCCATCTCGCACGTGCGCTTGTGGGTGCTTCAGATCATCTTCGTGTCCACGCCTACGCTCCTGTACCTGGCGCACATTTTCTACCTGATGCGCAAGGAGGAGAAGCTCAACCGCAAGGAGGAGGAGCTGAAGGCCGTGCAGAACGACGGTGGTGACGTCGAGCTCCATCTCAAGAAGATCGAGCACAAGAAGTTCAAGCACGGCCTGGTGGAGCACGGCAAGGTGAAGATGAAGGGTGCCCTGCTGCGCACCTACATCGTCAGCATCCTTTTCAAGTCCATCTTTGAGGTGGGCTTCCTGTTGCTCCAGTGGTACATCTACGGCTTCACCCTGGCCGCCGTGTACACGTGCGAACGTTTGCCTTGCCCCCATCAGGTGGACTGTTTCCTCTCCCGGCCCACGGAGAAGACCATCTTTATTGTCTTCATGCTGGTGGTTTCGCTTGTCTCACTTATGCTCAACATCATCGAGCTCTTCTACGTGCTCTTCAAACAGATCAAGGACCGTGTGAAAGGCCGCCAAAACGAGTTCCAAACCGGCACCTTGAGCCCCACGTCAAAGGAGTTGTCCACAACCAAATACGCCTACTACAACGGTTGCTCCTCTCCTAATGCGCCGCTCTCGCCAATGTCGCCTCCGGGCTACAAGCTAGCCACCGGCGAGCGGACCAACTCTTGTCGCAATTACAACAAGCAGGCCAACGAGCAGAACTGGGCCAACTACAGCACAGAACAGAACCGCTTGGGCCAGAATGGCAGCACCATCTCCAATTCGCACGCTCAGGCCTTCGGCTACCCTAACGACACACACGAGCACAAGAAACTGACACCAGGCCACGAGCTACAGCCATTGGCGTTGATAGACGCTCGGCCGTGCAGCCGTGCCAGCAGCCTAATGAGCAGTCGAGCAAGGCCTGATGATCTGGACGTCTAGCTGTGCGGCTTGGTGCCACGTCACGAAACTAGAGGACTGGCACGGGCAATGAGACGTGTTCATTTCCTGTAATGAGGGGGCGGGGCTTCGTCCGCGCGAGTTCCTCACTCTAGACTCTAGTCGATGCAGAGACATAAAATTACTCACACTGCTGGAGGTACTATTCATTAATAAAGATGTTGAAACTATCAGAGGTCTAACAACTGAACAGCCAGGTGGACTCGAAGGGGCACAAGTAGGGCCAAACCTGGCGCGTCTCTCAATTCTGCCCACCAGAATATGCCTTGGTAATGTGATTGATTTTGTCGTGCTTGTCAGTATTTGGTTTATTAAAATGCCACACAACGATTCCATTTTCACACGTTGCACTCCTATAGTAGATGTAGATTTGTGTTTTAACCCCAACTACAGTCAATGCCGGTTATTACGTCACTTGTTCACATGACCTCAAATCCACATTGTCCAACAGGGTGTTCGCAGTCATGAATTAATATTTATTTATTCATAACGATTAACAGGATATCCACCACTAGATGAAAATTGACTACTACTCAAGGTTATGTCTACATAATTAATACCATCCAAGGGCATATTTATTGACAATAACCCAAATTTCAGCAATACATCCATCAGCAAATATGTGTTTTTTTTTTTTTATTATTTTTTTTTATTAATCACAGTGGACTGTCATTTTCCTGATAAACTTTGAATTTATGTGGTGTCATTTTTTTGTTATTTGATGATATATGTTTTTTTTTTTTTTGGGTGGTGGTATGAAACGGAAATGTCTATGTGTTGACTGAGTTGCTGTACCAACTGTTACACGGCTTGATTTTCTTTTCTGCATTTTGATTTTTACCGAAATTTTCCTAAATAGTGTGGGAGAGAAAGGCTTTATTTTTGTTCTCTTTTTTAAAAGTCTTTTTTTTTCTTTTTTCTTTTTAAGGGCAGATGGAATGGATTAGTTTTGAATTAGAATAAGTAGAATTAATGTCTTACCTTTGGAGTGAATGACCTTTTTAACTCAATGTAATCATTGCTGCTTGAGAGATAGAGTTTTAGTACTGTAAATCAAACTAACTATGTCATAAATGTGAGGTTTTTTTAGAAGACTGCTTTTTAGAGCTGGACTAATATTTAGTCAGTTATATTAAGAGATATATGCCAGCGTAGCTCCACAACTACCAAACACTAGTAGATGAAATTTCATTCTTTGTTTTGATTTTTCTAATTGTGCATCATAGTATATTGGTACTCATTTGCAGAGGCTCATGGATTTTTCAGCTACAACGGTGTTTGCACTGAGATTTTGGCTAGAGTTGTTATTTGATGCAAAATTGACTAAAAGTTCTCTGTTATGCATGTAACTAATTTATTTTACAACCAAATCACTATACTTTAACAGTGCTCTCACAGAATCCTTGGGTATGGGACATTGAGTGGCTAAGGCAAGATTTTGCATCTGGTGAATAGCACAAATTGGGTTTTAAATCACAACAACACTGATGTAATGTCATTCCGTACTGTGCGCATGACAGTGGAAAAAATGAGAAATCAAACAAAAACGGACATTAATCAAATCTGTGAAAAAATAAATTTAATCAATAAAGATTTTTTCTTTGTCATTTTGTATTTGTGTCTCAGTCAAACTCTTTTATTTGACCACACTAATGCTCAAACTGTGTTTCCAATATGCACTTACCCATTTTTGCTTACACCCGAGGAGAGGCTTACAAACTAAATAAATATATAAATAAAAAGACAAAATGCACTGCAATTTGTCTGGTGCCAAGCTTCTTAAAGAGTCTGGTGCAGGCTTTTTATCCAAGAGAATTAGCCTAACACAAACCACTGTGTTTAAACAGACAAATGCAGTGTAACGGCCAAGATCTGTATACGCCAAGACCGACTTGCAAACCAAAAGACTGATAAGTTTTTACATGTATGTTTTAAAATACCCCAGAAACTTTCAAAATTTCATCACATAAAAAGATTCAGTGCCTTTTCTCTTATCCAAGTTTCCTATTTAACCTTTCCACAAAGCTAAATAAAACCATATGCCTGGGCCCAGTCTGTGGACCACATGTGGTTTGAGCAGAAGAACGTAAAAAAAGCAGGAGACTTTGATCTAGTGCTAATTAATGCAGATCTTTTTAAACCACATTTATAACACAATGCTATTGCATATACCAGAGGCAGGACAAGATAAAAGAAAGGAATCAGCTGGTGCAAAAACAACAACAACAACAAAACAATTATTGAAGCCCAGTGTCTCATATACACATACAGTACATGAATTAAAAACACTGTTAAAACAGCAATATTGTGAAATATTATTACGATTTAAAATAACAGTTTTCTATTATAGTATGTAATTTATTCATGTGATGGCACAGATGAATTTTCAGCATCATTTTATCCAGTCTTCAGTATCACATGATCCTACAGAAATCATTAGAATATGCTGATTTGCTGCTGAAAATTATTAGCAGTGATGAAAACAGTTGTGCTGCTTAATATTTTTGTGGAATCCAAGATTATCTCTATATTCTTTGTTGAATAGAACGTCCAAAAGAACTGCAATTATTTGAAATATAAATCTTTTGTAACATTATAAATACCTTTACTGTCACTGCTGATCCACCCTTGCTGAATAAAAGTATTCATTTCTTTTGTAAAAACAAAAAAAAAAACTAAAACATTTTTGAATGGTATTTTATATGTATATTAGTATAAACATATATTTTCTCGATTTAAATAATTCCATCAACATTAGTACCGCATAACATTTCAGCAATAAAACAGAATGGACATCAGTGAAAGCACTGAAGGGATGGGTTTTTATTTATTTATTTTTTTTGCTTCTGCCCACAGACAACTGGAAACCTCAGTGGGTGAGCTACATTTTCTGTGCCCATATTGCCACCCAGACTACAACTCTTGGGTGGTGCTGGGAATTCATGTTAAAGTTTGACTAAAAATGGCCATTGAACATTGTTATATGATGTCGGCCATGTTTGATAAAACCTGCTGCTGTGCTTCTCTCGTAACATCTTAAATGGGACACCCACCAGACTTTATTTTTTTAATGACATGTCCTTCACAATGTGAAATATACCATTCACCCTCTATATCCATGTAGAGCAAGTTTCCATCAAATGTTCTGGTGAATTTTAGCCGTAATTCTAAAAGGCATCGTTTCTGTGATGATCATCTTCCAGAAAGCACTTAGATCTGAATTTTGATTAAATCTCTGCATGCATCTCTCTCCTGCTGCTATATGGCTGCGGTTCTGGGTAAAGGTACGTGAAAACATCACATGCAATTCCTGCAAATGGTCCGACTCTTCCTGGAGCTCAGCTAGAGCAGTGGAATGCGGGCTATCAAACACGCAGGGTGTGAAAAATATGCAATACTTTGTAGCTGGTCAACATTCACGGACTGGCCGCTTTGCACCTCCAAGGCTCTGTGGATATCATGCACAGTCATGTTTCCTGAGAGACCTGCCCAATCCCTGCTGTTTATATAAGCATAAGCAAAGCAAAACAATAGGATGCTTCCAATTTTACAATGGCGAGAGCTGCCAATCCCAAATGGTGTCTCAGCTTTCCGTGCGGTTAGAAATTGGATTCGTCCTCGTCACATTTTTCTTTGAAATTTTCCACTGCTGGATTGACCGGGACTGATGAGAGAAAAGCTGTGGTTTTATTAAACATAGACGAGCAGCTCCCAAACATGTCTAGTAAGCTGGAGAACATGCACAGTGTCAGATGAACTCAGCCCTAATAGACTCTCTCTGTCAGCAAGATGAGTTAACTCTCTCTTTCTCTCATTTCTCACTACATCATTAGCTGACATTGTCAGTAGTCTCAGTCACACCTCATATATTACCTCATTTTAATTCCTTGCTGTTTATTCAAAGTGAATTTATGTTGCCCGTAGGCCATATGAGCTCCTCCCTGTTAGGTTAGGCCTCTGTGGTACCAACAGGAAGTCTGCAGGAAGACCTGAAGCATTTGACTGCAGGCTTTGCCGTTTCCTTCCATGGAAAATATCGCAACGTACTGAAGCTTACAACTTTACCAGGAGTTTCTGAAATGCAAGCACTAAAAGAAAAAAGTTTTTGTCATTTTCCCACATAACAATGCCCAGCTAAATCACACCCTAAAACCCTAGCAATGCCCCAACAACCCACATAGCAAAAATCTTACACCTTAGCAACCACCCACAGCTGTCCACAGCTTCCAGCTTCTTCAGAAAATGAAAGCAATCTAGTATACATAAATACTGACTGATGATTGCTTGCAAGCAGTTTGGTTCTCCAACAGTCTATATATCCTCTGAATGCTTTTGCTCCCACTCAACGCACAAGCACACAGAGCCATAATTTTATGTTCATTCATTTCAGGGCACATAAACCGCTTATTGTTTAAAGCTGTCTTCCAGACATTTAAAGTCGGAGAGCAGCGCATGACAGTCTCAGTTCCCTCAATTGCTCCCTCAATAGCACAGACAGAGGAAGAGACGTCAGTCTGACTCAAAACACAGACAGAAGCTCAATAAGAAATGGAAGACAGCACTAAATATCATAAGCCGGGAAGAATAAAAAATACAGTTATTTAGCTGTTATGTTAGTAAAGATATCAAGAACAGAGCGCAACTTCAGAAAGCAGACAGAGACACGCTGGAATGCATGGAAATTAAATGAGGCAGATGAAGAGAATTAGGAAGAAAGAAGTGCAAATCCAGAACACGAGCAGCAGAAAAAGCAACATGACATATGCACATGCAGCATATTCCAAACAGCAAACTCTGTGTCTGTCCAGAGTGAATCAGCAAAGGCCTTGATGAACGAGCAAATACAGTGTCTCTTTTTTAAGGAACATGAGGTTCTGCCATATGTGTCGCTGTTGGAGCAGGATGTTGGCCATGTGGGACGCATTATACAGCAGCCCTGCCACTGTCCACTCCACTCTCTGTAACCCAGTGCCACCTTTGTTTAGATAGAGCTAGCACTTAGGCCCACCCGTCCAAGTGTCAGGGCCATTACATTTTCAAATGTGGCCTGCTCCTGAGCGTCTCAACCAGAGACTTTAAAGTTCCCTGGGACTCTGTAAGACACCTCTAATTTAGGTGGATGGGGTTTAGAGAGAAGGGCATGCTGGGTCCATACCGAAGCTAAAATTATAAGATTTACCATCGGTTACAGAGAGGTCAGGAGAGAAGAAACTATGCAGCACAGCCTGCATCCAAAGTCAATAGCGGGTTGACTGGCATAAGCAAAATATTTCCATGCTTCATCCTGAAACGGCACTCTGCATTTTTTCCCCTCACTACCCCACCAGCTCTGACTTACGGCAAAATATCTGATATGTCGACTACGGTTATTACTCTAAATTTAGCCAGATGCGCCCCGGTTTTCCACTGAGAGGTCCAAATCGGGAAAATCAAGCCAGGAGTATTTTAAGAATGGGGAATAAGATATATTTCATTCGCCTGACTGTAACCAGCATCTATTCAAAGAATGCAGCAGTCTGAATCATTTTCAGCACTGCTCTTTTGGTGATATGTATTTGCCCTAGCTATAATTTTAGATTGCTGTAGATGCTTAAATAGCTGTTAAGAGAGAAGAAACATGAAGGTGATTTATCAGAGTCAGTGGGTCAGGATAACCTCTCAATAAAATGCCATTAACACCATAACCCCCAAAACAACAACAAAAAACTAGATATTTATCCATGCATTTTCAGGATAATTTGCATTAAAAAGTAATACATTCATTTAAATTAATTTTTTATGATTATGATGATGATAATAATGATGATTAGTAGTAGTAGTATGTACAGCCTTTAAAAAAAAAAAAAAAAGCTTTCAAGGTAAATTAAATGTCTAAACAAAATGTAATTGAATTATTGAATTATTTACTTTATTTTTTCATATAAATTTATTTATATTACTATGCAACTTTGTAATTGAATTAAAAGTGGAATAAAAATGCAAAATAAGCACATTTCTGAAAGAAAAAATCAAAATCATAATTGTTATTAACAGATAGTTAATAATTATAGTTAGCTTCATTTTTTTAATAGCTTTGTTGAGTGTTCTTTGTGATGACAAATTTGCTCCATGATAAATTTGTTATGCTAATGCACATTCTTTGAATTTTGGAAATATAAAGAAATTAAGAAAACAAAGAAATGTACTCAAAATTTAGACCATGCACTCACGAGGGCTCTTTCCTGTTATTTGTGGAAACTTCTGGATTCAGAATAATGTTATTCCTGTTACCTGACATGCAGCACTACCGCTGTTCATGACATTTGAGCCCTGTGAGAATCTATACGCTTTTGGGTTTTCCTTCTAAGCTATACGGCTCTTGATCGTACCTCCACTTCACTGGCTCTCCTTCTCCAGAAGAATTCACAAGCATGTTTACAATCGCATCAGGAATGCTAAAGAAACTAATAACCTTGTAAAAACGAGGCTGTGTATGTTCGCTTTAGCTGGCTGCACACTTGCCAAGGCAGTAGTGCTCTCAGATGCTGAGGAACTCCGAAATCAGCAGAAACGTGTGTTCCTCAGGCATATGTGAGTTGCTAAGACAGAAAAAAAAAAAACTTGGGAAGGATGACATAGCACTCGTTTAACTGCTATAGACACATTCAACAAACAAACATAAGTGCATATCCGCAAACTTCCTAAACTGTTCTTGTTTAATTTTCCCTGCTAGTGCATACAAGGTTCCCAAACCACTGTGTTTGTAAAAACAGACAATGTTGACTGTGCGTTTGATTATGTACCAAAGTGTGCATTGTAATATAAAAAGGGTTTGATGAATGGCTGTTTGAGAACAGAGGATGGTTGCAATTCCCTGAAAGAGGGTTTCCTCATTTATGTAACTCTGCAGCTTGCTAAACTCATGAGGAATAGTAGTTTTCCTCGGCTGTCTTCTAAACGTCTGTGTTATCTCACATCCGAACTGTCTCTGTACACGGGTGCACATTTGTTCCGTCTGCAGATCACATGGCTCTTTTTTAAATTTACAGATTCAGGGATGAATACATACTGTTTTTAGGCAGGGGCCACTGTTGCTCCCGTGAGAGGAAAAGTTATCCTGATTCAGAAGCTGCTTCAAATGAACTTGACTATTTTTTTGAGTGTTCTCATCACATAACAAAAATCAGACATGCTCCCCCAGAATGCTCTTGTACTTTAGCTTCGGGGAGCCTGATTCACTTTAGTGATATTTGAACTGTTCATTTAAATGATCTGAATAAAAAAATAATGATTACCTAATTTAAATCTCAGATGGAACTTGAATGCTGCTACCTTAAAATTATATTTTCTCTTTAAATAATTTAAATGCAGTTTGAGCTACTTTTTGTTAACGAGTTGTAGTGTATGCTCACTAATTGCTTAGTTTAATAACTCAGATAACAGAAATATTCAAAATATTTGCAATGTAAACAGGGTATCTGTTTAAAAAAAGTTTTAAAAATGTAATACTTTTAAAGACCCTTTTAAATACAATTAATATTGTATGTCCATAAAGAAGAAACCCAATACAATCTCAAAATAAGACAGTCATATAAGATTCTTTTACTTAATTAAATAAGCTGCAACACACATTCAACAAGTGCTTAAGACATATTTTAATCAATATGTACATACAGTATTGAAATGTTATTTTATGTACTAATATTACAATGTAAATAAATTAAAGGTTGACAATATTAATGGGTTTAAAGAGATGCAATAACCAACAAATCCATGTTTTGGCTTTGAACATGCAGCATATTTATTAAATCATCAACTTTTGAAGTTTAATAATCACATTAGGACATATTTTGATTCCTGTTCTGTCCTTAATTGACCTGAACTACTGTACATTTAAAAACATTTAAGTCATTTGAAAGACCTGCAGGGACCCTGGAAAAAGTAAACTGACTCAACCAACACAAAATAGAATAATAATGTGAAGGCTGAATTGATAAGGTTTGTTTTCTTTTCTTTTTTTTTTTTGCCAAATGTCAACTTCTACATTACATTACAACTTCTACATTACAGACAGGGAATAAGAAAAAGAGACTGATAAAAATATATGTGTGTTCCTGAAAGCCCCATGTGCAAAAATCCCTTAAAACTACATCAAATGAGAAGTATGATGCAAAAATGTTATATACAGACTGCAGTTGTTAGCAGGCAAACATTTAGGTGCTACCTAACAATAGAATTTAGGAAGAGTTTCTGCATAGTCAAAGCAGAAAGAGCTCACAGTTAACCATGCCAAGCAAAAACAACAAACAAAATGAACAGGGTGCTAATTAGCAATCAGCTCACAGCGGAACGGGCTGCTCTTAGTAGGAGCTTGGACATGGCACAACATCGAGCTAAGCAGAGTGGACTTTGATATCCCTGCTAGCTTTTTGTTTTTAATCTGCAATTCCCGCAACATTTAAGAGCTACTGACCGACAAAAAGCACATGAAAATGTTTAGGATGAATGCGAAGCTAAAGATCCAAGCCAGAACAGATACTGTAATTCCACAATTTTCCCCTATTGTAAATAGTACAAAGAGATGATATTGAAGCACGCTTAGCTTCTGGTGCAGCACACAGTGGATTAAGGCTTGATGCAGATTCTTGCACGGGGTTGTGTTGAGGACAGGGTAATGGGCTCAAACAGTTGAAAGAAAATGCCTTCAGAGCAGCCCTGCCCTCAGCTGCCCCCTCATTCGTCCACAAGGTTCATAGCTCAAAATGAACGTCTAAAATCTCACATGTGCCCAAAGGAGAGCAATAGTGATAAACCTCCATTAATGAAACCATACAAGCTCAACTTGAGTCACTGTTCTCGCGGTGAACTTGAACTTGTTTGGATAATTTTTTATTTAAAAAAAAAAAGGTTATAGCAGACAAATGATCTGTGTCTATCGTTAGCATAGACACAATGTTCCCATTTTGAATACTGCGAAACACAAGACAAAGAGAAAAACATCAAAAAGACACGCTCTCCAACCCACACAACTAAACGCTTTTTAAAATTTTCACCACATGAGTCCGTGGGAGGAATTCAGTTCCTATGCAACCCAATTCTGCTTTGCACGTCTCTGAGTCTGGCTCTGTAATACGGGCAACAAAGAGTTTGACACATAATTAAACAGAGTGCCAAGCTCTGAATGCTATTATGAAGGCTTTAAAAGAAACACCTTTAAATGCAAAAGTATGTATTTCATCAGCGAAGCCTATTTATATTACAATTATTTCTGCTAAAGAGGCTATTAGACAGGCAACCCAGAAGCAATGAAGTCCGAGCTGGATACTCAGATGAAGCTGACATCATTTAAATGCCGATGCCTGAAGTGTTGTGCTTGAGTCATGCTCATTTGAAGCCATGAGCTCACCTGGGAGAACATTTTTACTAATGAAGAACCTCCATTGAGATGTTGGTCTACAGGGCTGTATAAACAGATTCCCATAAAGAAACAAGTTTATCATCTGAGTTGAGTCTGAACGTACTGTGTACAGTTTCTCTTTTGCTTATAAAGCTCTCATTTTTGTGGATATGGTCCCAAAGCCATTGGAAACGTTACCAAGTGGTAACCATAGCAAAATCCAACAGCACCAGACAAGTGTTTAATTTGGCTCTTCTATTACTTCCAATGTTATGCCCTTCCTTCCTGTCTGTCAAAACCTATGTGTGGATCTCTTCAAGGTTAAGTACTTTTATATGACATTCTGTATTTGGAAATCTGGACACGAGTTTGTCTTTTTTGGTTTAACAAATCAAAATATGACCATATTATGGGTTGAATTCATTACAGTTGTTTTATGGTTTAAGGCGTATGAAATTGGCAAAAATGTGCAGCACTAACCACCAACAGTGTAGTTTAACAAGACACTAAATAAGATGAAACAGGGCTGTTCCATAAGTATTTTAAGTAATTCACGTCATCGTCATACTTTTCAGTGCAAATACTCATCTTTCTATGAAAAATATTCTTATTGTAGTATCAAGAAACTCACTTTGAGTGTTCTTATTATGCCACTTCATAATACTTGATTCTGGTAGGTCAGTCATGGTGTTCAGCAATTTCGTAACATTCGTTGTTGTCCATGGCAATGCTGTATATCAGTCCGAAAGTCTTAACCGGCTCTACGTACTCGTTTCTCATATCCATGTTTCATACAAAGGTGCCATCTTGTGTATGACTGCATTAATATTATGCAATGGCACACACTTTCTTAAAATGTTATGGGCGTCTAACCCCCAAACAACCACAACATTTGCTTCTGATTAATAGTATTGTGCTATAGTGCTATAATCATAAACGATTAAGTAAAATCACTTAAACCCAGACAAA
The DNA here is from genome assembly GCF_003368295.1 of Carassius auratus. Taxonomy (NCBI): domain Eukaryota; kingdom Metazoa; phylum Chordata; class Actinopteri; order Cypriniformes; family Cyprinidae; genus Carassius; species Carassius auratus. Next base: position 84,923 of record NW_020528128.1, read on the forward strand.
ATATAATGAGTTATAATTCCTAAATTATATGCTATTTGACTTTGTGGGTGTTCCATGTTTTGCCAATAACACATTTAAATACATCTAAAGGCATACACATGGTTTTAACATGTCTGTTCCCATGCATTTACAAAAAAAAAAAAAAAAAAAAAAAAAAAGATGATGTCTCATGTCATCATATCATGGGAAAGAAATCTTTATGAAAAAATGGGTCAGACTTGAATTTATTTTAGCAAGTTGACACAGGTTAGTAGGCAAACGTGCGTCTCAGCTTCTCATCTGAGCTCAAGCTAGGAGCGCCTAATTGGACAAATGGAAGGAGCGTAAACTATGATTTACATGACTGGTATTGGTCGATTTGAACAAATGATGTCTTTCCTTTTTGCTGGGCTCAGCGATAAGTAATGAAATTAAAGTGTTTATATGCAGTAATTAGTGAACTGTTTGGCCACAGTCTGTCAGACATAGTCAAGGCCTAATAGGCCACTTCTTGCATTTTACTGCCCACAAAACAGCTTAATAAACAGTAGCTACCCATATCACCTGCTGGGAGAGCTGGGCTTTGGAAATGTGGCCAGCCAGAAACAAGCCTGGGAGAGTTGAATGCCACTCCGTCAGCCCACAGCGGGTCTTCCCGTGTGTCACCCTCACCGCAAGCCCGCGGCGCATCTCGCCTCACAGCTCTTTTTATTGCACAGAACGGCATGAGTGATTGAACAGTTAATGGTGCAGCTGTTGGAGAATTAGTCTGCGGAAAATGGCCATAAAATGTGAAATGTAATATTAATATCAACTGGTTGGACTGGTGGTAAACTATAAGTCATCTACAAACCGGATGGTAATTGTTGTCTTATGTGATATTCTTGTCTGAAAGGACTATTTTTGTGAAAGGAAATGGGTTTCCAAAACTTATATTTAAACAAAGCACAATGCTTATGTGCAAGCAAACAGTGGCTTAAACAAATCCAGCTATACTGTACATAAATATTGGTTGTTTTCATGTTTCTTAAAAGAATGAATGAATGTGTGCATACTGTATATACTGCATTTTAAGAAGAAAAATATATATTTATATCACATTTTTCTTGCATATTAAAAAAAAATGGAGAAAAGTGTGTCAAAATTACATCTGGGTAAAATGTGTCAGTGGTAACAGTGATAGAAAGCTTTTCATCTAAATACCGGCGATAATATTACAAGGGTGTTGTTAAAAAGAATTGAAACTGGATCCAAATAACTGCCAATAATAATAATAATAATAAGCAGATGAAAAGAGTCCCACCTTTCAAAGAAAATAAGGAAGGATTGTCTCCACAGAATTGTGTATTGACACGCACAGTTGGAGGAACTGCAAACAGGGATCAACATTTCATATTTCTTTAACCTTGTTGGTGAGAATGTGGGAAAATAGCGCCTTAGTTTGTTCCACGAGTCCAATATAACGTATTTGTAAATGTTTATTTCTAAATTTGTTTTCTAAGAATTAGGAAACATGAGTTTGCATGAAAAATTGTATGTTTGTAAAAACAATTAACTGCATTCCTGAAATTTAAAACATATCCTGGCTGGTAGGGAGCATTTAAGAAAATGGAATGTGCAGCAAGATTACATGTTAGACTGGGATAGTTTTGGTATAAACAACTCATTTGTGTTCATTTTTGTGCTTTAACTGAAAATTATTCACATTTAATACAGCTGTTCCCCTTGACATGGCACCATTCTCCTTGTCTAGAGGAGAATTTATGTAAAAAGTGGCACAGCTTACCTCACTCCCGTAATCTGCATCTGTTAGTCAGTGGTAATCAGGGCAGTCATGGGCACCAGACAACCATTTAAAGCTGTAATCATAATGTTTACCTGGTTTGGCTTCTATACTAACATGCAATTATGCAATGCAAGATAATAGCATATGATGATAAGAACATGACTAATGACTAAATCTAAACACCCCAAACAACAGCCTCTCTATTGTTACATCTGCCAGAAAATGCCTATGTGTTAATCAGCTATAATAGTGGATCCTTACAAAATATATGGGATGAGTTTGCCTTTTTTAATGCAATTATTTTGTGCTTGGTTAAACATTACAAGCATTATTTATGTGGTTGTAAATTACTGGTCTGCAAAGAGTGAGGACGTGTCTGTTTGAAAGAAATCACAACAGCTTGAGAGACACTTAATTTTAAAAAATGTGCAGTCTAAAGTTTCACAATCCATCACCAGACACAAATATGCAAAGGTTTTCTCAAAGATTTATAATCTAAATATGTTAGATACTAAAGAAAACTGGAGTGGGACTGGCAAACATTTCCTCATAAAATACTTACAATTTAGCAGAAATCGTATCAATTTGTATGAGTGATGTTGTATGATTTAATACGAATTAGTAACCTCATAAAATATGTACGAATTGCGGTGAGATCAGACTGAAAATACTATCTCATTAAAAGTGCCCTGATTTAAATATCAGTGTTGTTCCTTACTTGCAAAGTGGATGCTGCACACTGGTCGTGGTTGAGGAGAGACACTCAAATTATTGTAAAGATCTTTAGGTGTACAGCAATACACAATAAAAGCGCTATTAACATGCCTCATCTATTCATTCATTCATTCATTCATTGATAAAAACATCACAACAACATCACAACTGAGAGTGAGCAAATTTAATTTTTTTGGTGAACTATTCCTTATTTCAACATTTGGTAATATATTTTTAAGAGCAAAAATAAGAAATAAGACCTTATTGTAAAACGTTACTCTGAAATTGTATTGGATTCTTTTCTATTCTATTCTCATGGATATGTGCAGACTGTTTAATTCATGCCACAGGGACAAATATCTCTTTCCTTTCAGTCAGTCATGTTCAATGTTACTTCGACACTGACACTGTTATGGTGGTGGTGGTGGTAGGGTCTCTCTTGGGAGACCAATCACCTCTGAGTAATATGAAAAAAGCCCAATGAGAATTGCAGAGTGGAATTTGCATGCCAAGCCACTCCCAATAGGAGTCAGGTGATGTATACCTTGTTGCCCAGGAATGCCATCTCCGGCTGTGATGTGGGATGCCGACAAAGTACATTTTTGGTCTTTTCCGCAACACTGTCAAGGACATTGCCTATCAGTTCTCGGCAGTCCAGAAGCAGACGGAAGCCATCAAACACATCTTGCCTCTGTGTGATTTTGTTACCACCAGGCTGTCGGAGCCCAGCTCTTTGTCTGCCCGTAACTGAGGGCACCCCCTGTGGGATCAACATCTGCTCCACCTTGGCCTGCATCTAAGGATTCTTCGACACCTCAGGAAGGCTTCTCAGGGTGTCGCTAAGTCTTCTAAGATGACATTGAAGCATCCCGAGACATCGGCGATGCAGAAATGCATTCTCTTTTGTATTCAGTCCTAGGAATGTTTTGCAGCAGTCGGCCTGAAGGACGCGTACTTCCATGTAACTATTCTGGCAAAACACAAATAGTTCCTTCGGTTTGCTTTCTAAAGTCAAGCATATCAGTACAAGATCCTCCCCTTTCGGCCATCCCTGTCTCCCCATGTGTGTATGGTCGTAGTAGTCCCCATTGTGGGAGCGGGGCATGCAAAACCTTAACTATCCCAACAACTGACTAATATTAGCTCATTCATGAGATGTGTTGTGAGAGAACAGGGACTTGGTGCTCAGGCACCTCAGCCAGTTGGGGATTGGAATCAACTGGGAGAAGAGCAAGCTCTACCTTATGCAGAGCATCTCTTTTCTCACACACGGGGTGGTTAATACCCTGATCTGTCACTGGATATTCTGCCCGTGGTCAGAAAATAGACATATATTCTTCATATGTCCTAAGAATATACTGTAGACATGTTGTTACAAGAGATGCCTGCAGAATGGGCTGGGGCGCTGTATGCAATGGGAATGGAGCTTCAGGCTTCTGGACAAGACCTCGGCTGCAATGGCATATAAATTGCCTGGAGTTGCTGGCAGTACTACTTGCCCTACACTGATTTAGACCACTGCTCGTAGACAAGCATGTGCTCATCTGGGAGTACGCACTTGTCACTTGTCGCAATTCACCCACCATCTCCTCTTCTGGAGTCATGTTGTGGCTTAGGTCACTGTGCTGTTCATATCCCAGGAGAGCTCAATTGTGCAGCCTATGCACTCTCGTGACAGCCCAGCCTTCTGGGAGGTTGGAGAATGGTTTAATGGTTTTAAATATAGTTAAAGGAGGACCTTATTCACCACCCGGAGCTGTGTGAGACACTTTTTATTAAGGTTAAGCGCTTTTTATTCACTTCTTTTCGACTGATGCACTGCAACACCCACTGAGTGCCATTAAACAGCGTGAAAGATCAAAGACTTGTTTTTTATATAACTCCGACTGGATTAGACTGAAAGAAGAAAGTCATATACACCAAGGATGACTTGATGGTGAGTAATTTATGGGCAAATTGTCATTTTTGGATGAACTAACCCTTTAAGGGGTCTATCACAGGCTGTGATAGAGACTATCACTCAAGTTAGAGACCCCCTACAAGGTAGGCTTATGCTTTGATGTGGAGTCTGTTCTTTGATTGGTGTTCTTCTCACCAGGAAGACCCTCGGAAATCCCTGATTGGGATCATGCTTTCCTTCCTGCAAGAAAAGTTGGAGCAGAGGTTGTCCCCCTACACTTTGAAGTGTATGTTGCTGCAATTGCAACACACCCTAATACAGTCCTGATACAGTATCCTGAAACCCCAACCTAGATATGTGCCCAAAGTTCCCACCATCCCTTTTTGGGATCAGGTGGTGAACTTGCACTGCCTTTGGAGGAGGCAGATCAGGCCCTTGCATAGCTGTGTCCTGTTCATTCTTTGCGCATCTATATGGAACGCACTCTGAGCTTTAGAAGCTCAGATCAGCTCTCGGTCTGCTTCTTGGATACTACTCAGAGATGACTGAGCTCCCAAGTGAGACCACAACTCCCTCCGCCCAGTGTCAGTGGAACTGAACTTCAGGGAACGAGGGTTACACACATAACCAAGACGTTTTCAGTTACGCAATTATGTTTTTTTCCCAAGCTGGCATTGTGTGGCATTTCGTATTGGCCAAGATCCTGGATTTTCCTTGTGGATAGAAAAAAACCCCTCTATATAGCCTGACACTTTTAATTAAGTTGTATCCAGCAATAAGATCTCTCTCATACAGTTTCTCAGAAGACATGCTTATGTGCCCTCGACAACAACATAAAGATTATGTATAAGTCACTTTTTCCTGTTGTGTTTTTTGTTATTTGGTTTCTATCTTTCATTAGCCTGGTAGACAAGAGTTCCCCATTACTTTTACATTGCTGAATGCTCATATCGTGATGAGGCAAGGCATCAGAGAGCAGCTCTGGCCTTTTTGGTCAGTACATCAAACACACTTATGACCAGGCAAAGCAATCAAGCCCTGATTGTCAGAGCCATCCAAGGGCTTATTACACGCAATCTCTTTGCTTGTTCCCCTGTGAGCAGATATAAAGAGCTCCAAGAGGAGCTAGGTAAATCTTTAAGGAAATTATCAATCTTAATCTAAGCATGTGCTTTTGAGTGTACAGATTTGAGATATCCAGTAAGCCAGTAGTTTCGAGACAGATGCAGAACATTCAGCGTCTGCTGTGGCAGATACCCATCGCTGAGTTTCATGCAGAACACCTTCCTAAAAGGTCCAGAGGTTACTATGGTTTACTAGAGCTGATTTTATGTTTGTCCTGCATGTAGTCATTATGGAGCAGAAACAAAAGAAGTGCCGTTGGCTGCTGCACACACCATTACCCTGTGTTTAGGGAGACATCTTAGGAAAACAGACACCATCCATCAGCTTGTCAGGGTCGTTTACCTTAATCTGCAGTCACCTGGTAAATCATTAGAACCTTAAAGAATGTTAATTTGAATTCTTTAGCATCATTGCTAAAGTGATGCTTTTCACTAACCAGCTACTGTTGTAGTGACTATGCAGTTTTACTGATTCTTATTTAAAGGTGTATTTCAGCCAAAAATGTACATGTTTTTATCAATACAATGAAGTCAGTAATCAGTAAGTTCTAAAACAAAATAAAACCCTACTGACTTAGGTTATTACAATGAACTAAAATTAGCTTTAAAAATATTTTTCGTAAATTGTTTTATTATTAACTTGAAATTCTTGAAAGACCTCACTCGTTTATGAACACTAACTTATACATTATACGTTATACATTGTCTACAATCTAACGTTTGATTAAGAATGTGTTACATCTGGAGTACTGGGTGATTTAGTAAGGAGTCACATTGTCCGTGTGGGTTAGTTTGTGTTGTTGGACGGCGTTCATGTCAAGAAGAATTCATCCACACCAGGTCTTCAGCATCATTACTTCCCAACTGCTGTCAGCACTGACCACCTGATCAGACTATTTCTGCTCAAGCACCAAATCAGAAAGCAATTCTGTGAGCTGCATTACACTCTCAGGCATGAGGGTATGGCACATTTTAACATAACCAAAAAAATATTTTGCAAACCATATACTAAAGTGCAATCATGCATTTCAAGAGTGTGTTGTAGGTTATGTGAGGTATTAAAGATTGCTTTTGTTCAGTCTTTAGTTTTATGTCATGGCATTATGTTGGGTAAATAAATAAAACTGAATTTATTGATGCTGATTTTGGGGCTGAAAACAACAGCAAGCAAATGAAAGAACCACATCACACAAAACTAACTATGCCTACAACTTGTAATTATGTTTGAAACGTGGCAACCAGGAATTGAGACTTCCAATTATTTGCAAAGTCTTCAGAGATACAAGTCTGTTTCACATGGTTCCACTTTACAAGCTTCAAGAGAAACAAACAAATTGCACCTCATTTGGTTCACCAGGGATTTATTTTTAACTGCCTTTGGCTTATGTGACAATCAATAGCAAATGAGAGCTACTCGGTACTTATTCATCTAAACTGATCCGAAATTTCCAGAGCGTGGAGGCAAACAATGGGCCAACATAAAAAGAGGACGGCTAACAAGCCTGGCTGTGATTGCAGTGAATGACCACGAACAATTAAAAGTAGCCTTCCTTATGGCTTCACTACTTACAACTCCAAATGCTTACTTCAAAAAGCCTCCAGGGTCTCTGATGATGACAAAAGTAGGATTTATATATATATATATATATATATATATATATATATATATATATATATATATTTTTTTTTTTTTTTTCTCATGTTTAAGAAGGATTCTTTAATAAAGGTGGCCTTATTATTGGGCACAGAGTTGTGTTTGTTCAGTATGTCCTCACATGTGAGGCCAAGCTTGTAGGCGGCAACTTGGACCTGTGCTGATCCAGCCTTGGTGTAATTGGTCACTAAAAAAAGGAGGCTGTGGTTCAAACAGAAAAAAAGACCTTGGATTGGCTGTGATCATTTTTCTAGCGGCTCTATGCTTGAAAACGAAAGAAAGAGAGGAAAAAGATGGAAAGAGAGCTAACCTTTAAAGAGAGATCTGTTAAAACTCTGGATTATATAAAATATGTAAAGTCAAACACAAACGGTGTTTAGGACCATGCAAAGTCACTAGGAAATTGGTCACATTTTAAAGGCCATTACACAAAAATATTTGACCACAGAATGCAGTGATTGACCAGTCAGATTCAAATATTTTGTATCAAATGATTTAGCTCACATCATTGTCAAAATATGTCTTTTTTTCAGCCATGTGTGCATGCAATAGAAGCCACTCTGTCCTCTTAAAAGAAGCAGTTCAGTGGACACTTGGGCCGGTCTGAAAGTGTGTTTGAGGGGGATGGGAGAACAGGAGGAGGTGCTTTAATTCTCAGAAATGAACTGACCCTAAATCTTCCGTCCCTCACAAGCTCCTTTGAACTGAAAAAAGAAAAGTTCAGCCACTGAAGTTCAGCAAATCCAAACTAATTAACGTGATTAGGGAACATCAGATTGTGTATTTCTGTTCTCTTTTACTGTAAAAGCACTTTGTGCGATGGATTGTGGCATTTTAAACCTAAGATTTTTGCGTTTTTGACTTTGAGCTGTAGGCTATAGCTTTGAGTAAATTCACTTTATTGTCAATGCCAAGCTTGTGGGCTTGAGGTGGGTGCTGAGAGACTTTGTCCAGTACGGCTCTCACTTTGAACCTAAAATCAAAGGCTTATTTTTGCCATGTTTACAGGACAAGGATACAAAGAACTGTGGGGGAAAATGTGCATGCTATTCCTCAAAATGCTTTTGAAAAGCACAATCTACAGCTTTGGGTTTTTTTTTTTGTTGTTGTTGTTGTTTTTTTTTTTTTTAAAGGTGAGAGAAAGCTCAACATTTTTTCTTGTACTTTGGATAAAGAGATTATCTGTTTATCCTGAAATGCACTGCAGTGTTGTCTGTCCTCATGTACATTGCCTGTCCGCTACAGAACAGAGGAATGAAGGGCCATTTGAGCCAAACAGCTGTTGTGGTTGAGGTTTTTCTGTTGTGGTTAAGGTGTCAAGCCCCTTGAATTACCACAATACACACTGGACACTAACCTTTGGCAATTATTCCCAGAAAGAGCGTACTGGTGACCGATTGGGCTTATTGTTCCCAGCCGCCTGGTCTCCATTCTCGATTGGAGGGAAGTATAATGGAACAATTTGACCTACTACTGCAAGAAAAATTGTGTCAGTCATGAGGAACTATCACAAGACTAAAAAAAGAAAAATGCATTGCTAATTTTTTTTAAAGCAAAATTAGCATAACATTTGGAAACTCAGATTGTGATATCCTAGTCTCTAAATATGCTTCAAATCCCTCCATCAATGTAAGCCTAATGGATCTTTTACTGTTTTATCATTCAGCAGCTGAAAATCATACACCCATTCGCTTAGAAAATTAACAACATATTTCTAGCCAATAAGCCACATGATTTAATTTTCATACCACAAATGATGCACTGATGTTTAATGCTCAGAATTAGAGGTTTGTTGAAACTTCTAACCCTAAGTATAAGCAACAGTAACAGTGAAACTTCCCTTAGCTCTAATTAAGTGTTCTAAAATATCATTTAATGAACTGCAGTCAGTGAAGTCATGCTAAACATGTGTTCCCAGGATTTAAACTTCAATCATCTTTACGAACAAGGCCAAAAGCAACTTATTTCTGGCACCATTGCATTGTCATATAGTGAATTAAAAAAAAAAATGATAGCAGTATGCGGAAATTAAGCACTTACAAGTGATGCTATGTAAAATGACAATGTCATCTGCATCTGCCAAAGGTTTGAATCACAGCCATAAGCCACATCTCCACTCTTCACGCAGAGCATCTTCTTTTGGGCCAACTCAAATCTGGGTAACAGATCAGAGCTGTTTGATGCTAATATGTTCTTCAGATGTGACATGTTGGGATGATGAAAGACTGTTGGGTGAAAAATAAATTGTTAGCATTTTTACTCATCTAATTGTTTGGATAAGTCTTTAAATAAAAAAAATCTTACCTTTGTATATTATTGGAGTGCAGTTAAAATTAATAGAATATAAAACAGAAATCCGATTGAGCTAAAACATGCTGTTTTGCAAGGAATAGTTCACTCATAACTGAAAATCCTGTCATCATTTATTCACATTCACCCTCAGCCATTTCAAACCTGAATGACTTTCCTTTTTGTAAATAAAATAATAATGTTCACAGTGTTATGAATGTTTGGCACTGCTCTCTTAGGAAGAAAAAAAAGAAAGAAAAAAAAAAACGGCAAGAACATTGTGTTAATTTTTTCTTTTGTGTTCAAACAGAAAAGCTAAAGTTAGGTCTGGAGCGACGCTAGTGAGTAAATAAAGGCAGAATCGTCATTTTTCAGTGAACTATCTCTTTAACACAAAGTGACCACCTGAGTTTTGACATTATTGTGGGTGACACAAGAGGTCAAAGGTGAAGTGAGTTCGGCTAAATACACAAGCATCATTAGCACTATTATTTCCACTCCATCTCCACAGCAAGACCAAAACAGAGAAAGTGAGAATCAAAGAAAGACAAAGAGAAATGTACTGAAAGAGGGGGGTAGAAAGAAAGCTGCCACTACGGTAAACAAATCGAGCACTAGGTTGTTTATCTTGGCAGATCTGGCATTAAAAGCTAGTTGCTCCTGAGAATATCTACTGCATAAGTGCTCTGGCTCCAGCACTGTTATTTAACACGTTTTTAGAGCATTAAGCAATGTACCAACAACTGAAGGGTAGTTAAGGTCTGTGGCTTTCACCATTTTAACACTTTCTGCAATCACTAAGCCGTAAAATGTGTTCTTTTATAATGCACCTGGCAGTTTCCATGAATATGGTACACTATGTCCTATGATTTTTTTTTTTAAACCATTAGGGGCACAAACTTCATGTTTTTTTTTTCTTTACTTTTTCCCCAATGCATTCACTGAGCTCTACTATTCAACCTTATACCCAATTTACTATAAAAAAAAAATATATATATTAAGGGTGTAACGGTTCACAAAATTCACGGTTCGGTTCGATACGATACACTGATGTCACGGTTCGGTTCGGTTCGATACGTTTTAGATACAGCAAAATGTAAAAACATCTCAACTTTTCAGAATGCCGCAAGCGCACCGCGGGTCATGTGACAAGAACCAACCAATCAGCTTCATCCTTTCCCGTAACAACGTTGAGAGCTCAGCCAAGATGAAGGAACAGCTGATCATAGTTGTATATGGATTGCAATTTTGAAATAAATTCAGTAGCAGAGCTACTGCAAGCGATTTTTAGAGCTGCAAATCCATTTATCTTTCGCTGAAATTTCCGCGTCTCATGGAGAGAGCACGTCATTGTTGCTTAGCAAAGACAGACGCCTCATGAGCGCTTCTGCCCGAGCGCTTTGGAAAGGAGGAAAAAGACGCGCTTAGCGTTTTCCATGCTTTTTTAGGCACGATATGTGACCTGTTGGTTATTGGAGGATCTTCTCATTTCTAGTCTGTTAAACGCATTGGCTATTTTGCAACGAGCCTTCAGCGTGTACTGAGTGAGCGAGCGCCTGCTGAGTAGCCTAACATAAACATATAAGATGGTGTTTTTTTCTTCTTCGGGAGTGTCAGGGGCGTTGCCTGTTACGTTGTTTGGGTTATTGGGCTACCTTGTTGAAAGCATATCATTATATTTCTTTCTCTCTCTTTTTTTTTTTTTTTCAAATATAATTAATTACTCCAACGAACCGTTCGGTATACATAATGCGTACCGCGTACCGAACCGAAAGCGTCGTACCGAACGGTTCAATACGAATACGCGTATCGTTACACCCCTAATATATATAATAAATATGATGTTATATTCAATGCTTTATTAATATTATATCATAATTTTTATTATTATTATTGTTATTACTTGATGTTTATTTATTATTTATTTTTATTTTATTTAATATCTTAAAAAAATTGCGGAAGAACATAAATAAAAATAAAATAAATTATATAAAAATTATATTCTGAATTATTTTCTACCTTATTTGTGTAAAGTTAGCTTTTTATACTGCTATTGAAGCATTTGCAGAGAACGAAAATAAATGCTGACACATTGTTTTGCAGTATTGCAGGAAATGAACCTTGGTGACGAGACACTAAACACTGAAGAGCCGAGTGCGGAACTGGCTTGGTGTGTTTGAGGTGTGATGGTACGTCTCCCACAGCACAGTTCCCAGGTCTTGACGTAGTAGTTCATTATTGTTTGTCTTTTCCACACAGGATGTCACATGGGCCTAAGTAATTGTGTCAATGTGGGAAGAGGCAGTTTGGGAATCCTAAATGGAATCAACAGGAAGTGGATTAGATTCGGTTCTCCCTCTCATGTGCGACAACGAACCCCAGCATGCATGATATCCACTTCTGCTGCTCGGGAGATGCCATCTCCAGGCAACAGCCGAGAGACAGTCATGACTGGCAAAGTCCTTGGCTCTTGCATCTATGACTAATGGGTGGCCTTTAATAAAAGAGCTGTCCCAGAATGCAACTGGAATGATAATAAAGTCATAGCCACACTGGGGAAAAGCTTTTGGATCTCACCTTACAGCTTGTCAACATGCATGGCCCAATTTTTCATACCATTTAAAAGCTGCAAGGCATTCTGAAACACAGTTTCATCTTGCCAAGATCGCCTCAACATGTTAAATTCCCTGGTTGACGTCTTCTCTTCAACACCTGACCTGGGATCAGGTTTCTCTGAGTAATGGGAAGGAAACTAAACCAATGTCGATGTCTGACAGTCGCTGGAACGTGAAGTGTCAACGTGTTGTTACGTCAGCACTTCTCAAGAGAGAGGATGTGCACATGCTCACTGTTTGACAAGGATGTCTGGTGGCCAAAATAAGCCTCCATATTTTCTCGCCAGGAATGACTGTTTTTGGGCTGTCTGTGTCAAAGTCACTGGACTGCTTCAGGGAAGAGGTTTAAAAGTGTGCTTTGTCAGGCATTTCAAATGACAGTGCTTCTTTCGCCTGCACTTTGTGTTCTATTTCGATCTCTGTTCAGTGTGGTTTCCATTTGCTTGTGCTGCAGAAATCAGCAAAACTGTTGTGCACCGAAATGCCCTTTCAGTAGGGATTTCATTTGAAATCATGGGGACCAGAAAGACACAATTAGAGGGCCCCACTTCCCACAAGTTCTGGGATAACTTTCTATAACAATGTTCCTGCATTCAGAATCACAGATAAACAAATTAGTGAATAATTCTGTCCTTTAATTGGCACTATACTTTTTCTATACAATTAATTAATTAGGACAATATAATGACAATGACAATTTAGTTAAATTTAATCTATTTATAATTATTATTAATTTCCCACCTAAACTGTCATTACTGTCATGTAATTTTAAACTTTTGTTTGCAACTTTAATTATTCTCAGTGGTGATTACTGTAATAATTTAGAATGTATTAATCTATGTATATAAACTCACTTATTTTTTTCTATCTTGTATTAGATATAATATTATTGTTATGCAATGATTTATTTTTATTTTTACTTAAATCTGTAGACATAAAAGGCAGTGCAAAAATTTGTACCATAATCCCAAAAAATTATCATCATCAAAATGTCACTCTTCAGAAAATATTCTAAGATAGACAGTACTGCGCAAAAGTCTTGGGCCACTATTATTTTCACCAACAATAAATGGTTTTAACTCAGTTACATCTATCTCTTGCTGTTGTGTGTCAGTAGTAAATATCAGTTTACTGTACATTTCCAAACATAATTTTTGCCATTAATAGTAATAATCCAGTGAGATTTTTGTTTTCGCACAAGGAGTCTGACAGCAGCCAGTGCTCCACACAGAGATCTGATCTCACCATCGTTCAGTCTGTCTGGAATAACATGAAGAAACAGAACAAACTGAGACAGGTTTCTTGAAGCGTTTTGGAGACATTGCCACAGTTCTTTCTGGATTTATTCTGTCTCAGTTTGTTCTGTTTCTTCATTGTGAACATTTAAAATCTCTCACATTGTGAACTAATATGAACAATCAATGAAGAATTGTATTTTTAATAATAAACATTAAAGGGGTCCTGTTATGCTTTTTCACTAGTAAAGTTGCTGTTTGAGCATAAAAAATATGAGCAAAATTTCAAAGCTCCAAGTCCACTTCAAAAGGAGATATTTTATCTAACAGAAATCTCTTTTCAAAGACTACAACGAACGACTCGTTTGGACTACAATGCATAATTTCCGGGATTTGCGATATCACAAATATCGAGGAATGGGACGAGACCTGGTTGAGCTGCACTAGAGAAGACAATGAGTGTTATCACAATGTCAGAGACATGCTAGCTTTCCCGAGGTAGATGACCATAGACTGGTTACAATCATCCAGGTTTAAATCGTGCTTAAATTGATTTGATTTTGACGCAATATTTACACTGAAGCTCGCAGGTGGCTATGGTAAAGGGCATGGCATTTCCTAACAAGGTGCAGAGCGTTGCCAATGACAACACACAATGGCCCAGCACATTCAATTACAGCACCAATCACAGCACATTTCTTATTTCAGAAGGCGGGCTTTCATTTGATTGGAACTATTCAAGCTGTTCATGCCAGACTGGGGAGAGTGGTGTTGTAATAATCTAAAATATGTGAAAATTATGTTTTTATTTTCTTGAACAACCTAGTATGAGAGTCTTAGTACACCCCCTAAAACAAAATCAAAACTTTGTAAAAGAGCATAATAGGACCCCTTTAACAAAGATTAATAAATACTGTAAAACACATATTGCACAATGTTAGTTTATGTATAACTAACGTTAACAAATGAGACCTTATCGTAAAGTGTTGCCAAATATTGTAACACATTTTTATATAGTATATACATTATATAAAAAAAAAAAAATTAAAGGCAGTAAAACGGTTAATACCGTAATGCAAAAATACTTGCTTTTCATTAAAAAGTTACACTTCAAAAAACCATAATGATCCTAAAAACAGGCTTTATTTTCTTTGAGGAAAATTCATTCAGGACAAATAATTAGTTGTAACCTCAAACTCTGCTGTGCAAAAATACCACTACAAGAAAGCTGGTATCTTTAAATTGTATTGTGAGTGGCTAAGCAAATATTTTAATTGCTCTTATGAAAGCTTGTAAAAAAAAAAAAAAACTAAAACAAAAAAGGAACAAATACTTGAACTGGGGGATTGCATTGGCAAAGAACAGTTTCAAATGTTTAGCGATTTCTTGCTTTTGGCCTTGTTGCATGTGTGTGTAAACAACCTTTCCTACAGATCCGAAGGTCTGTCTTTAACCCCGACATCTCCCATGGCCTTTTCTGCACTGGGGATTTATTTTTCTTCCCACAGAGGAGCAGCCACAGGAAGTTGAACTACTTGTGCAGAAGAGTTCACTTTGGACAATGTACATTAAACATGCTGGACTGCACACACACACACACACACACACACACACACAAACATGCTCCGCTCCTTCATGCACACACACGCAAAACACCAATCAGACACATCATTACCTTCCCAGAGTTGTACGCACTTGACTGAAATGGCCACACTCAGCCCACAGCCTTCACACGCTGGTGCCACACACGTCAGAGCTCCCTCACCACAGCAAATAGGCACACTCTGTTATGTTTGGTGTGTATGTGTGTGTGACCCCATACATTAACCATTTTTGTGTACACAGCTCCACGGCACTGACCCGAGATCATAAACAGAGAAAGAAAGGCTGAGTGGGGGAGGAATAAACTCATTAAACTCTGAGATTTGACATTCTAGAAAAATTCACATGGTATGCTATAACTGTGAAAATTAAATTCGTGTTTGCTAGTGAAAATTGCCTAAATAATGTTGAGTGGCTGAGTGGCTTTCAAGGTTCAATGAAATCAAGTTAACTATCGAAGATAGAGGGATGGATGGAACAATAGAGATAATAGTAGAACAATTTAAAGAACAATGGATAGATAGATGGAAAAACAGAACAATAGAAGGATTGAGAAAAAATTAGAAAATGATGGATGGACAAATAGAAAGTATGATAGAACAACAGAATGAACGATGGATGGATTGAACCATAGATGGACAGATGGATGGCAAGAAATAATTAACAAATGAGATGGAACCAAGAAATGTTGTAAGATTCAATTTTCAATCATATATTTTTAAAAGTTGTCACTGGAGCGGTAACTTTTCAAAAGGCACACCTTTGTACCTCAATAGTCCATACTGGTACCCTTAATTGTACATATTAGTACCTAAAAAAGGTACCGCCCCAGTTTTTTTTTTTTTCTGAGAGTGCAAAATTGTATTGATTCAATAAAAGGTGAACACAACTTGGTGACTGTCTGCTCTGCATTCCTTAAAGGAACCAAATGGAAGAGCTTACACTACTGTAATGTGTTGAGCCAAAATTCCATGACAAAATAGCCCCAATCCCATTCATATTTCACATAATGAATACACTTGTATAAAATAAACAGAACCTTTGCTCGAGAATTACTCATTTTAATCCCTCCCAGCCACATGTAAATCACAATGGAAAGTCAGAAGAATGCTAGAAATGAGATAGTAGGGTGAGAACGAGTACTCCTCACTGATAGAATCTAAATTCAATTATTGTTCAGTTTGTTTATAGCACAAAAACATGACATCTTTAGTGCGCCAATATTACCACCCATAACCTTGCGTTGTTTATTTTGTCATTTGTTCTCTCAGTAATTCTCTCAGCAAAATTTGGCCCATTAAGAGCTAATGTAATTATGACGTTAAGAGCTTTGTGTTGTTCCCTAGCGTGTCAGATCACGGCCGGACCCCACCAGTGACACACTGTTTTCACAACTCACAGAAAACAACACACCCCTGTTTGCCAAAAGTAATTTCAGTTAATCGGCACAAACTGAAATTGTTCTTTCAGAGTGCTTTCTCCCAGTCTGGCACTAAATCTTTTAGGTGGTTCTAAAGCCCTCATGAGCATTTGGCAAACTCATGTCTAAACTATTCTCATGAGGACAAATAAAAAGCGAATGCCATGACTGAGATGTGCAATACATCAGGGCAGGTTTCCAAGCTAGACGACTCGTGTAGCTGGACATTACGATATCTGATTCATGCCTCCCTGGGGTGACGCTACATCCAATATGTCAATGTTATCATGTTGATACAGTGTTATCACAGTTTTGTTAATGGAAGCAGAGGGAAACATATTGTATCCAAGTAGTATCATACTGAAAACAATCACAAAGGGGTAAGGAAATAGGTGCTCACAGCTGTCATGTTGTCGGGATATGAACTTCCTGATTTGAAGATGATAGGTGAGCTGTTTTTGTGATAACAGTGGAAAAGGAAGACTCTACTCATAATGACACAACCTTACAAGAAACTTTGTAGAGAGAATAATATATTCTGTGATATCAGAAACAAACTCATCCTTAAAGGGATATTCCACTCCATAATGAACATTTTATCATAAAACATTTTATCACAAAAATGTCATTCCAAACCCGTAAAAGCTTAGTTTGTCTTTGGAAAACAATTTAAGATATTTTGAATGAAAACCAAGAGGCTTGTGACTGTCCCATTGACTGCCAAGTAAATTACACTGTCAAGGTCCAGAAAAGTATGAAAAGCATCGTCAGAATAGTTGTTTAACTGTAACGTTATGAAGCGACGACAATACTTTTTGTAGGCGAAGAAAACAAAAATAACTTTCAATTCTCCAAAATAATGCTACGGTGATGAGGGGAGAGACATAGAAGACAAATTGTTGAATAAAGTAATGATTTTTGTTTTCTTCTCATACATAAAGTATTGTCATCGCTTTGTAACGTTACAGTTAAACCACTGATGGCAGATGGACTATTCTGACTATGCTTTTCATATTCTTCTGGACCCTGACAGTGTATTTTACTTGGTAATCTGTGGGTCACAAGCCTCCGGGTTTTCATCCAAAATATCTTGAATTGTGTTCCTAAGATGAATGAAGCTTTTACTGGTTTGGAAATAAAATGGGGGTAAGTGTATTTTCATTTTGGGTTGGAGTATCCCTTTAAGACAGACATTTCTTTATTTAGCCTATTTCTGCCTCAAGAGTAAAAATAAAAATGAAATATTAAAATATGTTTTAAATAAGTCACATTATTAGAGCTGCAAATAAGATAGAAGAAAGTAAAAATTCAAGATATAAAACCACAATTAAAAGAAATAAGGTTGTAATTTAAACTTTTTTTTTCTTTTCAAAAGATTGGGGTTGGTAAGACTTTTTAAATGTTTCTGAAACTTTTATGATTAACCAAGGCTGAAAGTATTTGATGAAAAATACAGTAAACACAGTAATATTGTAAAATATTATTTCTATTTAAAATGACATTTTCTATTTTGAAATATTAAAAATTATTTTTTAACAGTCATTGCTCCACTCTTCAGTGTCAGATGAACCTACAGAAATAATTCTAATATGATGATTTGCTGCTCAAAAAAAAATGTCTTATTATCATATGTTAAAATATAGTTGTGCTGCTTAATATGTTTGTGGAAACTTATTTTTTTTTCCAGAATTCCTTTAAGTTCAAAAGAATAGAATTAATTTAAAATACATATTTTACCTTGTTTTTGTGGCACCAGGCCTCCATACATCACTGATGTGAAATGAATCACTGCAAAGTCAGGAAAAGAAAGGTCAGACATGAGAAAACAGGATATGAAACGCATGTCTAATGTCAGAAAGTACACACTTTATGATGTATGAAGTTGAAAGGTAAAACATATGCATAAATTCAACTCATAATTTCACTTGACTGAGAATAAGTGCAACAGGCTGTAAATTTTCTTTGGTTTGCTGTTTGTCTCTGAGGGTTTGGCTCTGCCATCAAACCAGAAATGTAATCCCAAGGGTTCCTTCCGTTCAGAGGAACAGCATTTATCTCACATCTGCACTAGACTCCTCTCCCTGTCTATTTTCAGGATTTATACTGGTTTACCATAATTTTATCTTATAATATGGCCAACTGTGCAACTGTGTCTTAGTATCCATGCTCTGAATTGAGTGAGGCTAGCATCTTTATTCCTAGTTCAATACACTTTTGAAAATAATGTTTTTTTATTTATGGTTATGGCATTTATGGTTCCACAAAGAAACTTTAACATCCATGGGAACTTTCCATTAAGTAAAAGGTTCTTTATAGTGGACAGAGGTTCTGAAGTCTTCTTCACACTAAGAAGAAATGGTTCTTTTAAGATCTACTCAATGAAAGGTTCTTTGGGGAACACATAATGGCTCTTCTACAACATGACTGTGAAACCTTGCCTTGGGAACAGAAGTGTACAGAAGGAAATGTTTGGAAAAACTCACAGCAAACTCATCAACCCCGCATATTTCTGCTATGTAGTTGCTGAAGCTCTGGGTTCGCTGCTCAAATTTTTGTTTTGGGTATTCTGGGCCATGTCTCTTCCTGCAAACCACACCCAGATTAGCACTGTAATGATACCGATGATAGCCAGACACAAACAAGAGCTCAGACCAAGGTGCGTATCCCAGCATTCCCATCACCCTTTGGTGCCGAAGCGTCACTTCATTCAGGCTGTTGTTGTGTTAGTGTTCTAATTGCAGATGGACTATTCTGATGATGCTTTTCAAACTTTTCTGGACCTTGACAGTGCTGTTGTGTTAGTGTTCCTTTCAATTATGAAATGATAACTAGCGCTAATTAATATACAAAAATAATTAAAAGATAAGGAAATGTTTAATAAACAAAGCTCACATTCCATGTCCCCATCCAGTTTCTTAGGCTGCTATTTTCTAATTAAAAGGGTTTTGTTGAAGCAACATTATGTACTGTTCCAGCTGTCTTTCCCTAAATGTTTGGCAAGGTCATTCGCCCACAACTGTTTGTGTTCGTTTTGTCTTTTGGTTTTATGACTTGTGCTTGAATAAGAAATGGTCTGAGGATTGGCAGCCATCTTTCAGTCTACAGCAATGGGCATATGGGCTAAAGGTCATAGAGCTGTATAATTATAATAATTAAAACAAAAAATTACATTCACTAACTGAAATTTGCTACAAAATTTTACGAAAACATTTATGTATAATTGTTTTTGAATTGTTGCAGGGGAATCCAAAAAAAAAAAGTCACCGATTTAACTTCACATTCTACATTCTAAAACATATTTGACATAAAATGAATATATATATATATATATATATATATATATATAAAGTTATATTTTACATAATGCATGTGTGTGTACGGTGTATATTTATTATTTATATATAAATACACATGCATGTATATATTTAAGAAAAATATGTAATATTTATATATTAAATATATATATATATATATATATATATATATATGATATAATTTATATGAATAGAAATATACGTAAATACATGTAAATTTTTTCAAAATATATGCTGTATGTGTGTGTCTTTATGTATACAAACTAAATATACACAGTATATGCACATATATTATTTAAACAAAAACTTTTAGATGCGATTAATCACGATTAATATATATATATATATATATATATATATATATATATATATATATATATATATATATATATATATATATATATATATAAAACACAGACACACACACACAATATGTAATTAAATTAATTTTTTATTATTATTTTAATAAACTGATTAAATGATTATAAAATAATTAAATGGGTCCAAAAACAGCCATTAACATAACCTGTGCAAAAATGCTGAGATGTGTGCGCTGTCAGCTGTTCTCAGAAGTTCTTTCATAATGAGCTTCTTAAAGTTGTTTATTGTAACATGTGACCTCTGACCACCATCCCTGTCTCTGCAGAAGTACAGCATGGAGCTTTGCTATCAGGCACTTGTTACTGGGGAGGACTGTTTTGATTCATTTAAGCTTCTCTCCGCCCTGCTTTCAGGACTGTAAACGTGGACATGGGTCACATCCTGTTGTAATTGCCTTCCCAACATGCAACAGTCACTCCTAATTATAAATAGCTTTGACAAATGAAAGGCATAATTTTCCTTGGAGATCATAAATAGACAGTCTTTGAACAATGCTCAGTACTGAGAAAGCAAGGAAACCCAGAGGATTTTCTCAGTGTCACACTAAAGAAAACTGCATTTGTGTCTAATGAAATGCACAAATATACATTCTAATATGCTGATTTCTCACTATTGTTAGTGTTGAAAATAGCCGTGCTGCTTTAAACAGAACCTTAATAAGAATATTTATTCAAAATATAAATTTCAAATGTATAAATATTTTACCACTTTTGACCAATTGAGTGCATCCAAGCTGAATAAAATTATATATTTATAAAAAAATTATACAAAAGAAAAAAAAATAAGTAATAGTATATACATCTATATACAGCTAGGTAAATTTTTCATACAATATATAATCCACCATGCATGTGCAAGGAATTACACAACATCATCTGACCTATGCCAAGTTTGCTGTACAGCTTTGGTACGTGTTTGCAATGTCTGACTGCCCCTGAAAAGCATAGAAATAACATTTTAGCACCCTGTTGTAGCTTAAATAATAATTGGCTGGTTCAGTCACATCTTCCACATCAGTGAGGACGTTCAGTGGTTTGACTGGGTTCTTGAGTTTAACAGCTAACAACAACATAGCAGTGAAAAAGTCTGTGAATCATTATCTCAGAAATAAAACTCGAAACCTACATTCATAAATCTTGATGGTCCAACATTAAAGAATCAAGCTTTTCCTTTGTCTTCACCTGCCAATAATTTCATCGTCTAGTGAAGGTAATGTAGTGTGTCAGTTGCTTGACCTTTTTTGTCATTATCCTGAAGGACATCCTGGGAACAGACAATAACCGAGAACAAAGCAAAGCAGCGGTTCCCAAGCTTTCTGTGCCATTGTTCCTCTCACAATGGTACCATACAGCCCACAGGGCCACGACACCTGCAGTTCACTGTAAATCCCTTCCCAAAATGCTGTGCCCATTCTAAAGGCCACTGCAGTCAACCCTGGCACAAAGAAAAGAGCACAAGATGATCTCAGATGCTAGGTACAAAAGAATATCAAAACGGCTACTCCATAAAGCATATAGACATCATATTTTTTATATTAAACATACACTACCAAGAAATATTAAACAAAGAAAGAAAGAAAGAGTTTTTTTGATGCATTAAAATGATCAAAAGTGACAATTTCCATTGATCTTCAAAAATGTATCACAGTTTCAAAAGAAATGTTATGCAGCACACCTGTTTTCAACATTGATAATAATAAGAAATATTTCTTTAGCTGCAAGTCAGCATATTAAAATGATTTCTGAAGGATCATGTGACACTGAAGACTGGAGTAATGATGCTGAAAATTCAGCATTGCATTGCAGGAATAAATTACAATTCTGATATGATTTACAATATTAATGTTTTGCTGTATTTTTTAATTTTATAAATGCAACCTCTGTGATCATAAGTGACTTATTTCAAAAAAACTTACTGACCCAAACAATAGAATTGCTTTGTATGAGTCTCATTGCATCACATAACAAAATATGAAATCATGTGACATTTGTTTGAACAACGATATGGCATAAGCAAAAATAAATCTGTTTAAAATGGTTAAATGTAAGTGGAAAATGTTCTTGGCTGGCCATGCAATGAACTACACCTTGAGAACATCGACTAAAAAAAATCCCTGACATCATTTCAAAGTAACAAAAAAAGTCTCTGAAAACTGAAGCTAATTTTACGAAAAGCATATGATTTAAGTGTGACTTTAATTTCCAAATAAATGTGGAGCCACTGCTTAATAAATCAACGCAACAGTTAAACCTTATTTATGTCCGTCTCATTTAGATGCCCATGTTCTTTTAGCCTGATCTGACAGAAACAATTTCCATTCTGTTTATAATAGAATGCTACAAACCGCCCATAAAAGAGCCAAGACTATTTGTCAGCACATTTTTATGAGTACACAATCAAGACAACGCTGGAGGAAGCTAAACATAAGCAGGCCTCCTGAACGCTGCTCTGGACGTCACTGCCACATTTGCGACGAGTCCCTGCAAAAAAGGACTTTGGTAAACACAGTGTGAGCATTACATCTCTGTTCAACCTTTGATCTTCAAGTATATCAAATTAGCTATCCTTGAAACATGAAAGAAATCACCGGCAATGCGACAAAGTCCATTATTGCTGAAGCCAAGGTACTTAGGAACATAAATTTAAGCTTTCTATGTTCCCACCTAAGCAATTGACCATGTGGGAATAGTGTATCAGACTCTAGGGGCTGTCGAAACATCCTCAGGGGCTTCCTATGAGCGACGGCCCAACTGCGAACTCCAGTAAATGAGAATTGTATCTTTTGCCCCCACTGTTAAGAATCGTATTCAGTCAAATCAATCTAGCATGTATTTGAAACCAGGAAGGATGCGAGAGTAAATTTTCTTCCTCTGTTATTTGCCCCTCGTCTTTAGCACTTGTGAAAAAGGGAAAACCTCACTGGACTTCCCATTATTGTTTTCTTGCCAAGACACACTGTTTTTCCAGGTACCTCCCTCTGTCTCCCATGCAGGCCCCCAGGTATAGACCTCGGGAGACAGAGACGGAGTTTCAAATTGAGAACAAAAGGTTGAAGAGTTGAGTTCCCATAAAAGAGTAATCACTGCTCTTCTTGACTGTGTTTATTGTGTTTATTCTTGATTCCTGAGCAGCAGCTAAATGAGCAGGAGACTTTTAATCTTCCAGCTCCGGAGGGGCACACAATACTGGGAATCACCAATCCATGTTAATTCCCAGGACGGACAGAGTGTGAACTCCAAACTATTGACCCCACCTTCATCTTTCACCCTCCTACGCCCGTCCCAGATTATTCTCTTTGACATTTTCTCTTGTTCAGTGAAAACTGGCTAGGTGTTCCCTCAAAATTAGCCCCATGAATTTTCAGAAAACTTTCAGAAAGCTTGTAGTTGCATGACACTAAACCATCACATTTATCGCAAGAAAATTCTGTCATTTTTACACATTTTCTGAACTAACAAATACCTTTTTACTATTTGTAATGTAATTATTTACTATATTTGATATGTGGTAGAAAGTAAATTTTAAACATTTTCATAAAATGGTAGACTCTACTGGTCTAATTTCATGGTTAACGTGGGTTATTATATATATATATATATATATATATATATATATATATATATATATATATATGTTACTTGAAATAAAATAAAAATGAACATAAATAAAATATACTATAAACTTTTATGTCAGATGCCAAGGCATAATTTCCCATGTTTAAATAATATTTTCATACTTTTTTCATGATTTGATAAAATTACAATTATTTATAATAATGCACAACAAAATATTCTGTTCATAAGTCATATTTGCCTTGGTTTTTCTACATTATTCATACAGCATATTTCAGCATGCTGTTACTGCAGAAAAAAATAAAACAAATTATAAATATCACAGTAAATAATTTCACACAATAAATATAAAAAAAGAAAAAGAAAGAAAAAAAAAAAACTAAACAAAATAAATACAATGAAGGCATGGTAAAATGTTTCATTCAACAAAAAGAAAAGTAGGCAAAGAAACAGAGAACAATAGGGGGTACAACCGTCAAATCAAACGCTGCGTTGCATTATTAAATGACATTATGATGCCGAGTCCTTCGCCCCTTCGCCCCAGGGGGGACGTATCGTGTGGTAAAAGCGTGAGTTTGTTTGCAGCCCATTGTTAGAGCTAGGTGTGCTTCGGGATTCCGAGTCTTTATGGCCCTCTCTGCTGGGTGAGCACATCACCTGTCCAGAAGCTGCTGACCCGTTACATTGGCCAACTCCTCTCGGTTTCTACAGCAACACCTCTGGAATGCCATCACATTTTTCCTCTAATCCTCTCTCCTAAGAAGAGCTCCAGCTCTGTGATTCCTACAAATCCATGCTATGAAAACAATGTACTCAGCATTCAGGGATGTTAAAGACGGCATTTAGACAATGCTTTTGTTTTGATTTCAGTTTTGAGAAACATTATCGATAATTATCATAGTCACAATGTATGTTAATTGCCGTACTTTCTCATTTGATAAACTAGGGGAAAACGAGTGCAAAAGATTAACATGTTCCATTTTTACAAATGATAAATCACCCGTGGACAATGTATCCACAAATACATTCCTTCAGAAGTTTCAGAGCCAATTTTCCATGTTATAAATAAAGCTCATTCACCTTACAAAGATTTGCAATGGCTCGGTAAAAATTTTCATGGGAAGTTGAATGAACTGGCGTATGTACAAATCACTCACTTAGATGATTGGAGAAAGCACGCAGAGATCCGAGATTAGATAAAACTGCAACACATTTCAACAGAGGTTTCAGAAAAGCTACCAGAAAAGAAAAGAAAAGTTTCAGAAAAGAAAAGTTTCAGAGCAGCTACCACACAAAAAGCAGCATTTTTGTTTCGCCACCAGTGACCACTCTGTAATTTAGCAAGACTCGCCTAAAATAAAATATGTAACTTGCGTTTCATTTGGACAAATTGCTATTGAGGAAAGTTTGTGTGCTGGACCACTAAGTACAAAATACAGCACCGTGTTGGCCATACACACAAGACTTTTAAGAGTTTAACTATGGGAGTCGGTTTAAATGTCAAGTGGCTGCATTTGACATTTATTACTAGAAATCCTCTTGTTCTTTAAGTTTACAACAATGCTATTCACTCATCTCGACTCTTATAAAAGATATAAAGTTGACAATTCAGTTTTATAATTGTTTTTTTTTTTTTTTGTGTATGACAAACCCTCCCACATCCTGTTGACAAATCAGCAGATGATGAGAGCCAAACCATGGTAGACAAAATAAGAAATAATTAGAAACTAGAAACTTAATCAAGAAACCCAAATACAGTAATTATGTTACAATTGCCCAAATAAGTTAATGTTGACTTCTGTTGTTAGAAAACAAAGGCGTAGCTTTTTATCGCTGGTGGGGACCACCCTTCAATTGTTTGGCAAATATTTGGCAAATAACTTCATGAAAATTTGCTTTACAATGTTTATAACTAAGTCATCATTAAAGGTGAAGGGTGTCATATCTTTAATACTAACACAAAAGAACACATACATATCAGATTCTCCAACCGACAGCAAATTTGCATCAGATTTTACACTGTTAGACAAAAATTCTAATAAACTCAAATAAATGTTCATCCAAAAGTCCAGGAAAAAAAATGTGTCAGGGTTTTAAAAGTAATTAGTCAGCATGTCTGAATGATTTCTGAAGGACCATGCAGCACTGAAGACAAGAGTGAAATGAAATGAAAGTTATTATAAAGGGTTACATAAATGGAAATAAAAAAAAAATGGTGAACTTTGGTGAACATAAAAGACTTACTTATTTTTTATCGTTCCTCGTGTATAAAGCACAAATACATTATTTTGCAACAAGAAAATTATATTTAGTGAGGAAAAAAACACTTTAGTGGAAAACAGAAAATGAAAAAGCATGTGTATGGCCAAATATAAAAATCAACAGTACAGTGATTTATGAAGAACATGTCTGTGTTTAAATTAATTAAATATCAAATATAGCTATGTAGTTAGCTAGCTAATAACAGAATTGTAAATATGAGCTGCTGTTATTCATGTGAACAGTGTGGCAGCTTTAGTTTTACTGTCACACTGGTGTTAATTATGATTAATTGGTTTACTTGAATAATACACTCTATAGTGTACAATGGACAATGCTATGTAAAAAAATGGCCCACATAAATAACCAAATATTATTCTAATAAGATAAAGAATAAGCTTAAATCTTAAAGAAAATTCATCAACTCGGGTTCATGTCAGTCTCAAGTATTAGTACTCAAGTATAGTGTCTGCTAAATCATCAATATATCAAAACTAACATCAATAATCTCTGCTGTATATTGTCCTTTGAGTATGGAGGTGGTGAAGAGCACATGACTGACTGACCTAATTCTGAACATCCTATAGTCAAATCCCTTGCGCTCCAGTGGGATTCAGTCTAATAACAAAACTCTTACGAATAAATGTGTCTCCTTTGTCAACTGTTATTTCTCCGTAGAGCCATGATGACATGGTAATGTTGGTAAACCTTAACATCACAAAAGATTTTGATTACACTTTCCTTCGCCAGATAAGCCTACCTTCAACAAAGGTATCATTTTGGGTAATTACCCCTTAATCTAAATTTGATCTTTAAACCTTTTACTGTAAATCCAGCCTCTGAAAAAAAGCACAAAGGAGTCAGGTAAGCCAGATGTGTTAAATAACTAGAAAATCCCTCTGCCTTGAGGCTCAGTTACCCTGGTTCAACAAACATGAATAGAAGTCCTTATGCACTGAAAGACAATTCAAATTATGCAACTTAGATTTTTTTTTTTTTAAGTAATAGTAATAAGAATACATAAATTGCAATTTGATATACATTATTGGTTGAAATGTTGAAAACAACGACATTCAGATCTTGGATGCAATATATTAAAATAATCTGTTTAGAATAATTCATAATAATAATGCAGCAGCAGCATTTCCAATTTTCTTTTTTTTTTTACAAAATAATGAAAAATGAACAAAACAGTATTGAAGTAATGACACACTATAAAGCCCATATGAACTGAAAATGTGTAGGTGTCGGTGTAAAAAATGTAGTGTGTTTAAATTATGTTATTGGTTTAAATTATGTAACCTTATACTATTTAGTAATGTGTTGAATGTTTTTTTTTGGTGGGGGTCCATAAACTCCTTTAATTGTTTTTTCTGTAAGTCATATTGTCAGGTCATGGATGACTATGTCACAGTCAAATGCTTTTGAAAATTTTATCCAAGCCACAAATTAAGCAGTGAATATTATTATTATTATAATTATAATTATTATTATTATTATTATTATTATTATTATTATTATTATTATTATTATCATCATTATTATTATTATTATTATTATTATCATCATTATTATTATCATCATTTTAACACACTCTGGAAGTCACTGGGGACTTTAAAATATCATTGTTTATGCTTAAAAAAAAAAGGTCATACAAAAAGTCAACAAGATATTGCCTCATAGTGTACCTTCCCTGTTCCTTTCTGACTCAACCAGCCATGTTTTTACTTTCAAAGATGGAATCTGCTGATGGGCCCTGGTGCAGAAATAACATGCGCATTCTTCCCATCTAGTGAGTAAGAGGGAATGCAATTAGCACGTATTAGAGAGAGTTTAGTAGGGCTGTCATGTTGCTGGAGAGAGCCCAGGGGCCAACCCTAGTGAAGCCCTTCCTAAAGCATTGCTTAAAGAGGCTTTAATGATCTAGAGCTGGAGAAATGTGAGACGATATACTGGCCTTGGGCATGCAAGGCCTTATTTACAGTCACATGACATCCATGTACAAATTTTGGGTCAATATAGGCTTTAGCTCAGTCAAAGGCTTTAACTTTAGAATCCTGGCACCATAAGACGGGGAACACTTGCACATTTTAAATAGCTGTTGACTGACTGGAAATGACCATAATTATACCCTAATTAAATGTGAAACCTTTTTTCATATGCAGAGCTGAATAATGTAATTTGATTTAATTTATCAAATAAAAAATCAGATTAATCAATGAAACGTAAGTATTCACTGTATCACAGTGAAGGCCCAAAAATCTGAACTTAGCAAGGAAAAATAGATAAATTAAATAATAGATAAATTGATTTGATCAAAAATACAGAAAAAAAAACAGTAATATTGTAAAATATTATCACTATTTAAAATGATGGTTTTCTATTTGAATATACTTTAAAATATAATTGATTTCTGTGAAGCAAAGTTGCATTTTCATCAGCTATATGGAGTCTTCAGTGTCACATGGTGATTCAAAAACCATTCTTATATGATGATTTATTTATCAATGTTGGAAACAGTTGTGCTCTTTAATTTATTGTGTATTTATTTATTTGGAACCTGTGGTACTTTTTTTCGGGATTCTTTGATGAATAAAAAGTTTAAAAGGACAGCATTTATTCAATGTGTGTGTGTGTGTGTGTGTGTGTGTATATATATCTATATATATATATATATCTATATATATATATATATATATATATATATATATATATATATATATATATATATATATATATATATTCAATGTGTGTGTGTGAATATATTGCATTTTGTATACACTGCCATTCATTATATATTCATAATAATACTTTTTACCATGTTTTTGACTCTATTTCTGGGTCAATAAAATAGGTATGACAAATATAAATTTAGATGTATTTAAGTATTAAATTAGAATACAAACATGTTCACTCAGGCCTTTGATTCTATGTGCTTGACATTCACACTGCAGCTTTATTTTATCCTAACCTACTAAAGACAGATTTGCCTGCCACGTGGGAGCTGCTCAGAAGTCAGTGTAGGAACTCTGGGAAAGTGGCAGGCATGTTATCACGCTGAGCTGACCTCTGTTTGTTCGGGGTGAAATACTGGACTGAGCTCGGTGGCTTAGGTCTTTATCCTGCTTTTACAGGTTTACAAAATGAAAACAGTGCCTGATGTTTTAGGCTTTCCGTTCCATTTCTGAGGAGTTTTTAAATACAGAGGTCTTGGCCAAACCCCTGGCTCTGTGTTAACACCTTACACTGTTTCCATAAAGACATCTGCAAAGCTCAAGTGTGATCTCACATGTATCTACTTTATGAGTGCCAGCATTAAGAGCTAAAACAGAGCTTAAATGTTGCAAAGAAGATTTTCTCAGCGATAGTTCACCCAAAATTAAAAATATATAATCATTTACTCACCCTCATGCTGTTCCAATCCTGTATGTGGTTCTTTATGAACACAATTAGACCATTTGGAGACATGTTCTCCTCTCTGCAACACACACACACATTAAACTGAAGTAAACTGTTTTTTGAAAACACACAAAAAAAATAATAATTCATTAATCAGATATCTCTACATCTCAAATGAACTTTTATGGTTTTAGTAAATAGTAACCTAAATTTACTATATTGATCAAATTTAGCTACTACAATTTAAAATAACTGTAATATAATATTATATTATTACATAAACTATAATACTATTAAAACTATAATCTTATTATTTAATACTATATATAATACTAAACTATTTTTCTGCCACTTTTTCATTCTTTTTGAATTTGACATCCTCAGTCCTCAATATTTTTATCATTACATTGAAACAGTAGAGTAGTAAAAATGACACAATTCTCACCTATACCTTTAAGTCTTTCTTTATAATTCCTGCATTTCTAGACCAGCATGGTGGTAATATGGGCGTTTGTTTTAAAGAATGAATAAGAGAAGTGTGTTTGCTTTGGGTGCAAGATATGTTAGTGCTTAGCATATTAAATCAATGTTCTTGTTTGCATTTGAAGCAGCTGTATGAAAACAAATGGTTGAATATTGCCCAAGGATAAACATGAATAATTACGAAACATCGCCCTGCTGTAGATACTCTGAAGAGAATTCATCTTGGGTTATGAGGTACATGAAGTGAAGTGTTTGCTTTGATTTCTAAACACAGCTGTTAATCACTGCGAGACCTTCAGTCTGCCTTCCAAAGCTGAACAGTCAGTGTTTTCAAATCTTACATTAGGCTCTTTAAAGGTACTTACAAAGTGCTTTGGGATGAGACTCTGATAATATATGCACATCACACTTTCTGTGCTCGAAAACGAGATGAGTCTAAGAACGGACAGTGCTATTAAAGGGATAGTCTACCCAAAAATGAATGTCATAATTTTACTCGCTAAGAATCATAAGAATGATGCTAACCAAATAGTTTCGTTCCCATTGACTTCCAATGGACATAAAAATGTAAACTCTTCAAAATATCTTCTTTCATGTTTCATAGAAGAAATTAAGTCAAACATTTTTGGAACAACATGAGAGTGAGTAAACAATGACAGAATTTTCATTTTTGGATGGACTATTCTTTTAATTAAACTAAGAATAAAAGTGAGCTCTCAGTAATTTTTTGACTTTAACACATAAATAAACATTCTCCAAAAAAGGTTAAATTGTCCATAAAACAGGCGACTGGCTCATGCCCGCCACCATATTGAGATCACATGACTAGTTTTGTTGTAACAACAACATGTTTGCTTTATATATATATATATATATATATATATATATCGCTTTCAGAGCTCAAGGCGCTTTAGAAAGCATAAACATCAAAGTACATCTAAACAGAACAAGCAAATCAAACAATATAACAACATATACAATACACAAACCACAGACACAACATAACAACGGAGTCTGAGTCAACAGCGGAGTCTGGAGTGATGGATTGGCGTGTATGCGACCAGACAGTCCAGTGGAAAAATTAAATGTCCAAACAAACAGTTTTCCCACTGGAACGCTGGAAAAAGTTGCGACACAATCCCATGCCACAAACCAAGTATAAACGGCGGGATGTCAAGCGCAGAGCACAAACACGACGAACACGGTACAACTTCATGCTTCCACAACAGTAGGTGTCAGTATAGGGTCTAAATCAAATGGGACTGAGTGCACCTTTAAATAAATATCATGCTTTTTTTGCTGAAACTCATTGTTTATGACTCATCATA
The DNA here is from genome assembly GCF_003368295.1 of Carassius auratus. Lineage (NCBI taxonomy): Eukaryota > Metazoa > Chordata > Actinopteri > Cypriniformes > Cyprinidae > Carassius > Carassius auratus. The sequence goes on from NW_020528128.1 coordinate 115,977, forward strand.
AGGCCCTTGGGCATTTTGTCGCGTGAAGGATTTGTTACTCCCTCTGTCTCTCTGAACAGGGCCGAGCTCCAAGCATAATGTTTCTTGACAGAGTCGGCCAGGGCAATGCTACAGATTCGAGATCCTCACGATTGTCCGCTCGGACCCTCTTCCCAGAAATAAACAAACACACGTGCTCATTGTAAACCAGCCTTAAGCACCTTGCCAAAGACACACACAGTCAGCCACAAAATATTTAGTATCACTGAGATTTAAACATAATTTGTCAGAATGTGATTTTGCTGAACATTCTTTAATGTCTGCTCACGTCACGGAGAGAATTACTCTTCGGAGGGCTGCTAAAGCCCCTCGAATCCTGCCTGAATCTGATTAGGACAAAAGCACTTTCCTTTAATCCTCCTCCTGGAAATGCACAAATGCAGTGGTAAAAGATGTTTCTTGCAATGATCTGATTCATGACAATTTGAAATGTTCTGTGCTTCCACATCAAACACAAGCGATTGGCCCTTAAGCTCGCTGTCTGGTACAGGAAGCTTTGATTGATTCAGGGTTGCCTAGTGATTGTCTGGTTTGAATTTGCTGTAAAATCCTTTATTCCAAAACGAAGGCGTTTCCAGATTTGAAAATACAAAGTATTTTTTATTTTTTTATACACACCAGAAAGTCTTGAACAGTTCTTGAGCAGTGAATTGGCATATTAAAATGATTTCTGAACGTGTCACTGAAGACTGGAGTAATGGTTGATGAAAATAGAGCATTGCATCACAGAAATAAATTGCATTTTAAAATATAATAAAACAGAAATCATTTTTTATATTGTAGAAATATTTAGCTAAATTACTTTTTACAGTAATACAAAAATCAGCATCGATGTATATAAGAATCTTCTTTTAAACACATACGCCATACTTTTTCTTTTCATAAATTAAAGTAAAATTACATTATAAAGAATGATAATTCGCTAATTTAACAGCATATTATTTTTTAATAATAAACCACACTAAATTAAAACATTAAATTGAGAAAAATCATGACTAGAATGATGCTCTCTCACATTATGCACCTGGCGAGACCTAATTGCTTTGTTTCTCATGACAGTGTGACTGGAACCGTTATTATCACAGTTAATCTCATGGCCTTTATTTCATTCTCACCATTGATTCAGTGCCACGCAAAAAATAAAAAATAAAAAAATGAAAAAAATATACGCCAGGACTAGAGATGATACATAGTTTAGACTCTTTGTGAAGCATATGAACCACAGGTGAGGTTCAGGACAGCCTCCAATCCAGCACAAATATGACACTACCTGAAAAAAAGAAAGCTAGAAGAAGACTACTAGTTAGGGAACAGACATGTGCTACTGTGTTTATAACTAGAAGAGGAGGAGGGTTGGGACAGAAAGCGTCTGGAGAGGATTCCCTTCACCACCCATTGAGTCTGTTATTGCATTTCTCACAAATTTACTAATTTCTCAGAACTCACAAATGAGAACTTCACCTCCAACACAACAGACCTGTAATGAGGAGCTTGTGTTTATTGTTTCTTTTCCTCAATCATTAAATGCATTTGAGAGCATCGTGCAAGCAGAAGGGAGGCTTTTTGCTAATTACTGTTGCTTGTTAAAACAAGAATCACTATTACTATTAAACAAACCCCAGAACACCCTAAAAGCATCTAGATTACAATATAGGAACCACTTAGTAACACACTAACAACTATCATAGCACCATAGAAACCACAGAACTGATTTTATTTCAAATATGTAAAAATCTAGCTGGCTACTTTTTGCATTGATACCTTGTGAATTTTACTGCATTATTTCCATGATAATAGATGGGGTCTGATCATAGGTGTGTTTCACAGCTGAGCTCTGCTGCTTTTAAACTAAAAAAAGGTCCACCTCCAAATATAGAAATGAGATGATTAAATAATGATGTAGTCCTCTTGTTGTTACCTTCCTTTTAAGACAATCCAGAGCTGCAGGCTCACTTCAAAGAGAGAATATGAGATATTATCACATCCATGAAACTGATGACATTGGTATTTAAAAGAACACATATTTGGTCACTGCTAAAAACTTCAATATCTCTAGGATAAATCTATTCTTTGTCCCATCTTTATCAAAGATGTTTGATGTTCTCTGCCTTGAAACTACATCAAGAGCTTATTAGTCCTCTAGTCCTACAATGCACAGGGCCTTTTATAGCAAAAAGCTTTGATTTCATTACACACAGTTGCATAGTAGCAACATAGACACTGCTGTCACCTAAGGCATTGCGGCCGTGAATTCAAAGCCACTAGAAGGCAAGCCTGCAACCTTTAGCCAAAAAGGAGTAAAAGCTAATGCTAAAGTTTCCACTTTGGCTAAGGGAATATATATATATATATATATATATATATATATATAAAATTTTATATTATATACTGTAAATTTTTAACTAATCACAGACTTTTTGCAGGTAGGTTTAGATTATGGGACTTCTCATTCATTTCTATAGTATCTGTAAACACAGATTGACTGTCGCACATTTCAGGGCTGTAATGTGATTGGTTATCAATGCACATGTGATCCAAGTTGACTGTTAAAGTTGATTTATACTTCTGCATCAAAATTATGCCATAGCTAGAAATGTTGCAATGTGTCCAGTGCTTTAAGTGGGCCGGTACGCACCGGTACTCAGTACTGCCACTTCCAGATATAGCTCTTGGGCGTACCGCCACCTCTCCATGCGCCCAAAACGTGATTTTAGCACACTCGTACGTTCATTTGGACATCTGTTTTAATAGAGGTTTTTTGCCTGTGTTGCCACTTTTCAGAGCGCCCTTCACAATGCACGCTTCCTAATTCTTCCAGGTTCAGAGTATGGAGCATGAATCATTTGAACCAGTTTGGGAGTTTGAAGTGGGATCGCAAATCATTTGAGTCAGTTCGGGAGTTCGGACATGCTTCGCGGTTCATTTGAATCAATTGAGAGTTCGGAGCGGTTTCGCGAATCATTTGAGTCAGTTTGGGAGTTCGGAATGGGATCGCGAATCATTTGAGTCAGTTTGGGGATCGCAAATCATTTGAGTCAGTTCGGGAGTTCAAAGCGTGTTCGCGAATCATTTGAATCAGTAAGGGAGTTCGGAGTGGGATCGCGAATCATTTGAATCAGTTCGGGAGTTCGTAGCGGGTTCTCGAATCATTTGAATCAGTTCGGGAGTTCGTAGTGGGTTCGCGAATCATTTGAGTCAGTTCGGGAGTTCAAAGCGGATTCGCAAATCATTTGAGTCACTTTGGGAGTTCGGAGATTGAATCATTTGAGTCAGTTTGGAAGTTTGAATGAAGTAATGCAGTAGCTCTTTCTTGAGCGTATTTTTCAAAATCCTTTTGCACATTTTATTTATGTTCAGTAGTTATTTCTAGCTCAAGCAAATCCACAAACTAATAAAAGGATTTATTATTAAGGTCGCCTGTTGACTGCTGTATATAAAACCCCTTCAATATAGTTGTTGTTACCTCAGGGGATGGGCCACTTAAAGCACTGAACGTGTCAATACTATGTGGACAGCAACAGACGCACCAGAGCTGTACAGTGTGGCATGTGTGTTGAACCTCATATTTCTAAATCACTTTTAATTTTCTGTTTATCCAAAATAATTTTCCATTGTTATGGGGTCTACATCTCATCAGGTGTTGTTGCTTTACTGAAAGGTACCCATTCTTTGTCACCAGTTTCTATTCATTTGGTTGATAGATTTGTTGGTAAATTGTGTTATGCTTCTCCCTGCAACAACAATAATACGATTGTCATACTCATACTTATTATCTAGCAAAGTAAAGGAGATTTCTTACAAAATATTACATTAGTTCTATAAATCACTGCATGAAAAAAAAATGTGAAGTGATGTTTCCTCTTTGTGATGACTCTACTGAAACTGTTGTTCATAAATTGCAATAACAGCAAAAACACATTGTAAATAGAAACCTTTGGCCCTCCACAAATACTCACTGGAGCGTTCACCAAATCTATTTCAACTATACAGCTTTAACTGAGCATCCTCTAGTACCCCTGTAGGACCAGGCCTGATTTTTTGGGATTTTATCTATCATTTATTGATGATCACAATAAATAAATAAATAAATAACTGACACGCTGGAAAAAAATATAATGCTAAATCGTGTACACGATTTACTAATTCGTTCCCTCAATGTACTAAAACGTGCACACAAATACCATAGTGTTCCCTCAATTTACTATTGCGTTCACTTAGTTTATTAATTGTGTGCACGATTTACTAATTCGTTCCCTCAATTTTACTATTTTACTATCCCTCAATAGTAAATCGAGGGAAAACAATAGTAATCGTGTGCATGTTTTAGTAAATTGAGGGAATTAATAAATCATGCGCACAATTTATATATATATATATATATACTTTATTTATTTATTTATATATTAAAGCAGAATGGCCTTTATTTTATTTTGATGAATTTCTTTTATTTATTTATTTTGTGTGTGTGTGTGTGTGTGTGTTTAATGTTTATCTACTTACTAAAGGTCACTTGTGTGCCTATTTTTTATATTTTACATGCATGTGTTGAAAACAGCTGTGCTGGTTAATAATTTTGTGGAAACTATGAAACAATTATATTTTTTTTAATAAAAGGTTTGAAATGTATTGTTACACAAAATGCCTAAGTCTTTTGATTAATTTAATGCATTTTCTTAATCTTATGTAATAATAATATAATATAACATAAATAATATGGTTTAATATTTTGTAATGAAATAACATACTTTTCAATGCCAATGTAATGTTGTTAACGGGTCTCTTTTACCAGTCTCTGTGAATCATTGGATCTTAGTTCAGACACATAGAAGTAAACCATGAAGTGACATAGTTGTGGCGTCATTCGCCTGCAGATTCCTGTAATTATCACAGCATTATAATCCACATCCTAAACATATCTCACTGCTTATTTTGTGCTCAACACATGGGAATGGGACAGCGGCCAATGTGTTTTCAGTTCTTGGATCTGTAAATGGAGGTTTTATTTGACATGGAGCTCGGTTCACATATCAAAGGGCCTTAATATGTCCCGTCCCTGTTGTATATTTTTTTCTGTGTTGTTTACGATGAGTCATGAACTGGTTGTGTATATTACAATGCTTCCCAGCAGTGGTACAAGTCAGACATTATATTCTAACTATAGCTGCTATGTAATATGTGGTCAGACAGTGCTGAATTCAGTGGTCTGTGTTAATAGCATGAGTAAATGTTTACAGAGCTGGCAGCCGTCAGATGGGTGGGCTATCAAACACAGGCCTGGATGTAGAGCAGAATGTCTCATCACGTGCCATGATTCAGACTTTGCAGTGATGAAACCACATTTTCTGTAATGCTCATATAGAAAAGGTCTAGGTTGTTCATATGGTCATATGGGGGGGGGGGGGGTCTAGGTTATATAGAGATGTATTCATTCACAAAATAATTGAATCTAAAATTGCTATTGAAAAGTTTGTTATCAATAAGATTTTTTAAATAAGTTTCTTATGCTCATGAGGGCTGCATTTACTTAGATCAAAATACAAAAAAGCATTTATATTTTGAAATATTATTACAATAAAAAATAACAGCTTTCTATTTTATATACAGCGAAGCTGAATTTTCAGCATCCTCCAGTCTTAAGTGTCACATTATCTTTCTGAAATCATTCTAGTAACTGACTTAATATCAATGTTGGAAAAAGTTGTGCTGCTTAATATTTAACTGGAACCTGTGATACGTTTTTCTGGATTATTTGATGATTGAACAATTAAAAAGAACATAATTTATTTAAAATAGAAATCTTTTATATCTATCTATCTATCTATCTATCTATCTATCTATCTATCTATCTATCTATCTATCTGTCTATCTATATATATATATATATATATATATATATATGAAATAAATTAATATACAGCAAAGATGTGTTAAATTGATAAAAAGTGATCGTAAAGACTTTAATTGCTTGCAGTTAAATATTCTTTTATAATATGATTTAAGAAACAAGTTAAGGGCAGAACAAAATGAATCATTATTAGAAAGACGACTAAAGAGTTAAAATATACTTTTGCTCACTCATGGATGAACTCTTGTGAAGTGCATTTCCCACAGATGTATCACGGGACTTTCCTGAAAAACATAAATTAATTCAATTTGAATATATGAGCACCCTGGACAATAATATTTGAATAAAATCTCCCATTGCCCCAGATTCTCAGTTCTCTTAGCACATGTTTTTTGTCATGCAGTGACAATGGACATAAGAACAAACGCTTTGGGTGAGAAGAGGTGAGGAAAGGTGACACAGAGTTAGGAACATAATAAATCTTTCTCATATTCTCAACTAATGGAAGACTTTAAAAACAGAGAGAGGCAGAAATATTCACACCACTTTTACTATAATAACAGGGAAATTATTAAACCGCCATTTTATTTTACTTTATTTATTTGAAAAGTATCATTTTCCTTTAGTTGATTCTAGAGACATTTAGTGGTTGATTTGCTGCAATATATCTTAAGAATCTGGAACAATCTACTCAGTGCTGATGATTTAAAAACATTACCACAGTTATGTTTATATTCAAACGGCTAAAGTACACTTGCAAGTCAGAGAGAACTGCCAGGAGTATGATAGTATTAAACTTATTTTCCTTTTCAGAGTCTGCTTAATCGCTGAGTTAATTCAGCAGATAAAATGTATAGCTTGAATGCAATGTAAGATGATTTGGATACAATTCATGACAAATGCAAAAATGTAAATAAGTCCACATATTTTGGAAATTGCAGCTGGTCATCTAGCATGCAAAGTATGCATACTACAATTTAAACTTGCATAAGGGCAAATGCATTATACAAGCTGCAGTTATCTCAAAGCGTTCTGCCTTGAATTATAATGACAAGGATAAACTAATGTGATTTTTGAAGAGAAGATGTTCTGAAGATATAGTTTGTTCTATACTGTGCCTAGAAATTGCCCTGACACTTAGGAGGATTAAATCTGTTAACAGGTCCTTGCTAAGACCTTTAGCTTGCTAAGACCTAACTTCGGCTAGCAGAGTGTTTTTTCAAATGGGAGATAAATGCAGTACAGCAATTTAAAAATCAATGTTAAATCATAATATGAACAGTAATGCCAAGTGTTACCTGCTTATAGCCTGCAGATGTGGGTGATTATTCAGTTAGAGGCACTTTGTTTACTTCTAATCTGAAGAATTAATTTAAAATAGGAGTTTTAATATAATATATATATATATATATACACTTTTTTTTCTTGTTTCAAAACATTTCTTAAGAGAAAGTTACCCAAATGAAGAAACAGCCAAATATGTGTTTATGTTTAAGCCATTCAATATGTTAGATGAAGGAGTTGCAGACGCGAAATTGATGCTAGGATGATAATCAGTGCTAAGATCAAAAAGAAACTGGTCTAATTTAAAAACACTTCATCAACAAGTGTCTGCTATACATCTGTTCTCCCTTTCTGTCTTTGTTTTACAGCACAAATGTTTGGCTTTTTATGTGAGTTTTTTAATAGTCTTGATCACAAATACATCTGGCAATTACTTCATACATACTTTAAACAGGGCCATGGTATTTACAATGCAGACTCAAGACATGCACAGTAGTCCATAAAATACAGATACCACAATATTCAAAATCTCATTAATTACTGTACTCTTGGTATTTCAAGATGACGTTTTTGCAACTATCATTCTGTAGGATCAATCCAATTGCTGGAGCTGATTATGGCATACTTTTGTCATATTTCTCAGATGGGATACTTTCTGTAGAGACTCATAGAAACAGTTTAAGACGCTGGCCTTGTTTCATGGCAGTGCAGTCACTCAAAACTCCGCAAGAGGCTCCACATTGTGGTTTCAAAATAACATAAGAAACAAATGTCCATGATTCATAGCTGCACACTTTCTATATATCAGTTAAAGTAGCTCTCTACTGTAGCATGCAATGGTTGTGATTTTTTCCCCCCAATTTAATGCAAGTTCCCACACCAGAAAGACAGATAATTATATATACACGAGAAGAGATAGACAGACAAACAAACAGAACAACAGATATATGGCTCGATAGATAGACAGATAGACAGTCAGATAAACAGATAAACGGATGGATGACTTGATGGATGGATGGATGCTCAATGGGGATACATTCAAGTCAAAAAGGTTGAGACTGATATAGACAGATAAATGCATTGCATGTACTTGTCATCTGTTCTCCATCTGTTAGTAATAATATAGAAGCTTTCATGCAGTCATGAAGGAGCCCCTTTCAAGAGTGACAATCCAAGAGATGACCGATATTACACAGTGTTATGGCTTTTGCTCACAGCTTTTCCACTGACATCAACAGTATGTACTAGTTTGTCTGCTCGATAACTTGTTATTGTTTGTTGGTCGGAAATTTAAATGATGGCCTGACCTGGAATATGATCAAATAAAAACGTTCGACTGCTGAATTCTTTAAGCATTTGGTCCAAACTTCAGAGACAATCGCTGTAGTGAACATTTATATAATTTGGTTTATCTTGTGCTTTGCCATTTGCTTGAAAGGTCAACTGTGGTCAAATATGCACTGGACAGCCTCATGCCACAATAATTATGAAATGATAAAGATCATGATGTACTGAACATCTTTATAAATAAGCTGTAAAGTAGAGGAAGATGCAACTTAGAGGGAAGTCAATGTTTTGCTAAACTCTGTCCTGTAAGCTTCCTGAGAGGAGGCCTTTGTCTAATTGAGACAGTTCTGCTTGCAGGGTTGCCTTGGCTGTTTTCCTGGAATAGAGGAAGAGCTCTCCTTTGAGTCCCAGTTACAGGTCATTAGTCTGGATCGGCACCCAGCTCCATAGCATGAGAGACTGACAGCTTAATCCTGCCCGAGCCTTTTGTTTCGTTCACCATGTTACTCTTTCATAGATGACTGAGTCACCCCTGCCTGGAGATTAAGAAATTTCTTTAACAACTTGAGCAAGTGTCAGATTTACTACTGTCCTCAGCTTAGACGCCACCAGCAGATCATGAGAGGCCTGAAGACTCTGTTTTAAGTTGACCTGTGAGGTGACCTAATGATCACATCAGTGTAAACTAGTTCCAGTAAGAAATAAATTGTAATTTGAGTTAACCTATAATCTTTTTTGGCAAATAATAATTTACAAGAAACGGGAACAGCAGGACAGTGACTCAGAAGAGAGGTCATGCACTTTTTTTCTTGTTTTTACTTAATCTGTAAATTATATTCAAGAGATGACCGATATTACACAGTGTTATGGCTTTTGCTCACAGCTTTTCCACTGACAAAAAATGAATATATCTTTTTTTTTAATTGGATGGGAATTTGGTCTATCTATCTATTGTTTTTGTTTTGTTTTGTTTTTGGATAGCAGATCTGAATGCGAGTTTGCAGTCGATTGTAAGAAAGGGGAGGGGTTTATGCATAAAAGCATAAGTCTGGCATACAGTACATCACCAGAAAAAAGTATGTCATTTCATCATGAGGATTGAGTTATGAGATTCTGATTAAAATTTAGAAGGTATTTTTTTTATTTTTTTTAAACATATGCATGGATGAATTGTTCACAACAATGTCATAAATATACATTCGAAATGGTGAATTTTCATTTTATGGCAACTTTAAAAAAACATCTAATCCTGGCATTTCACCATCTATTTATTTATAATCTGATTTCTGGATTAATACATTAACAAGCAAGAGATTCAAAAGCACAGACACACAATTTGTTGTTGTTGTTGTTGTTGTAGCTCTATACACTTGACGATAGATTACAAACACACATTCACACACTCACTATTCAGGTGAGCTAAGACACATCAGCATCAAAAATAACTTGGACAATCTGGTTTTCATGCCTCTGTTGGACTTTTCACTGATTAAAACAACTAACCAGTTTTTTGGTAGAGTTATAACATGGTCATGAAAGAAGCACTGTTTGATCAAGCCATTTCTAAGTGATTTGGCCACGTTTCAGTTGCTTCAAATAATCTGGATCATTATGGCCAATCATGTCTGTTCTGTCATCAGCGATGAACACTGTATCCAGAGAAAAGTTTGCTCATCCTACCCGGGTCGCGCAAAGGAATCGGAACAAAAGTAGCACAGGATTTTTCGTCTGGGAAAATGTGAAGAGATCATTGAGCACTGGGACTTCTATACAGACTCTTTTGGGGGCCTCTACTACTGGATGTGCTGCCAGAAAACTGGAATAAAAAGCTCATTCTGCCTCTCACAAACAACCGTGGAGGGCCTCCTCTTTCCTCAGAGCCACAGATCACATCCTGGCAAATCAAAGTATTTTGCTTTATGAAAAGGCAATTTCTTTATATGTTTTGCTCTGGGGACGATGGTTAAAGCTATTAACCAAGCTAATGTGCTGGTAAATAAACTCCCTTCAAGAAGCGCTTGGGCCTGAAAATATGTGAATAGTTTAGCATGTTTTTATTGTTGAATTTGCAGTAACACCTAGCCATATTGCACCTATACCTTGCCATATCTCAGAAAAGCCGAAAGCAAATCAATCTAAAACATAATATCGGTGATCTAATACAAAGCAACAATCTCTTCCATATTAAAATAAATATACAGGGTTTGACAATATTGTTCAGAAAGAACTGAATGACATTACAAAAACTATACTTCATGAAGTTGTAAAAGCTTTGAGAATCATGGCAGCTGATTCCAGGGTAAATCATGGCTGTTAAAGTGCCATTTATCTTCATGCTATAATTGTATGTAAATTATCACAGCAGGACACTGACCTTGTCTGGCTGTTTTCAATTCAGTTTATTTGCTCATTGTTCAGTGGAATCCAAACTATAGAATAAATAATCTAGGTTTTAAAGGGGGGTAATAAAGTGGTCTAATTGGTAATGAACTGTATGACCTGCCTTATTTGTTCCTGGAATTCACCTCTGCTGGAGCGAGACGTCTAGATTCATAGAAAAGCTACAAAAGACTAAACAGATATTAGACTGACATTGACCTGTCAGTTACAACAAGCTGGGGCGTAGCACCAAATTTTTGGCCCTGGGTACAAACCATCTTGCTTGGCCCCCGTACCAAATACCATAGTGATACCAATGGGTGGGACATTTTGAAGACTGATGGACCCCGTTGACTTCCATAGTAGGAAAAAAAAAATACTATGGAAGTCAATGGGGACCAGCAACTGTTTAAATACCAACCTTCTTTAAAGGTGCTGCAGGGTCTGAAACTGAAATATATGGCTTCAAATTGTTGCTAAAATATCCTTTATTGTCACAATACCGTTTTTTTAAAGTGTAGGTTAAGTACAAGTCAATTGCTGATTATTTGTCTGTTTAAAATAAATGCAGAATATAGAACCACAGGGTACACTAACCGCCAAACTAGACATTCAGTCTTTGAATTACGTTTTAAAATTAACGTTAGTCGTTTTCAATCATTAAGATGTGCATTAAACTGAGAACAATCCTGTTCTTAATGTATGAGCGTGCGCGAGCTAATTTGCATAACAATGCTGTAAAATAGGCGTTAACGATCTGTGTTTTCGCGGGTGTTAGATTTTGACAATGAGAGGAAATATGTAAACTTCTGGCTCTGGGCAGAAGATATTATGTTAAAACGATGTCAATTCTTGATGATGCATTTTGAGCTCACCTTTCTTTTAAAAATACTGAGTGAGCAACTACTTGTCCTCATTTGCCTTTCTCTCTTTAATCTTCTTCTTTTCGTTTTGGAGCCCCTGATTTTCCTTTCTTAGCTTCATGTCAAGCTAACTCCAGCTCCTGTCTCATTAACTCACCGCAGGTCCACAGCAGAAGCACCTGAACTGCGGGTCGTACCATTTACATTGATTCGAGAGGGGTGGTGGGGCCCTGCGCAGCATGAAAATGATTTTTATATATTTATATGATTTTATATACCAAACCAGTGCCTAACTACAAGTTTAGTTTTGCACAGAAACTTTCTTATTTCAATATATATCAATCTATATATATATATATATCAATCACCAAAAGAATCAGTTCGGTTCCAGACGCTCTGTGTGTCGGTTTGCTTCACGCTAAATCACACATGCGCAGTATCATCAGCTCCTCGGTTCACGAATCGGACGCGTCTGACAGAAACGGTTCTTGACTCGTGAACGAGTCATTATCTGGCTCGGCTCGGTGTTCATCTTCAGTTCTCTCTTCACATCAGTTCAGTCAGTGTACTGTTTGAGTCAATGAATTACTCCGGGATATTGGTTTGTTTTAACTCAGAGGGAGTGTCAGACACATTAAACAAGTTAAGCTTAATTCATCTGTGGATTAATGCGTATTGGAGACGCGAACTGTTTAAAACGATTCAGTCCAATTTGGTGGACTGTTTCAAAAAGATCCGGTTACATCGAATGATTCGTTCGCGAACCAGATATCACAAACTGCTTTGTTTTTAACTGTCTTACAACAGACACGGAAGAGAAGACAATGCTGAATAAAGTCATAGTTTTTGCTATTTTTGGACCAAAATGTATTTTCGATGCTTCAAAAAATTCTAAATGACCCTCTGAGGTCTTAGGGGTTTGAAACAACATGAGGGTAAGTTATTAATGACATCATTTTGCAAATAGGGCTAACTAACCCTACTAACCGTTTTTTATTTACAAGAAGTTACAGTCAAAGGAATTGTGATTGTCCTTTAGGTTAATCATTTGAAATAGTAAAAACAATATGTTCAAACTTTTGACTACTTTCTTTAATAGCTACATAACACAATACTTCTACTTTTACTTTCAGTACTTGAGTAGTAAATTTTAAAATAGACTACTTGCAATACTTAAGTACAAAAAATGTTGAATACTTTAGTACTTCTACTTAAGTGTGGTGCTTAAAGAGCACTTCTACTTCTACTCAAGTCACTTTTTTGATAGAGCACTTGTACTTTTACTCAAGTATGGTTCTCTAGTACTTTATACATCTCTGCTGAATGCACAACACGTTGAACCCAGAAACAGATGGGCTACAGCAGCAGAAGACCACACCGGGTGCTGCTCCTGTCAGCTAAGAATAGGACACAGAGGCTACAATTCACACAGGCTCAACAAAATTGGACAAAAGAAGCTTGGAAAAACAAACATTGCCTGGTCTGATGAGTCTTCATTTCGCCTGCGACATTCAGACGGTAGGGTCAGATTTGACGTAAAGAACATGAAAGCATGGATCCATTCTGCCTTGTCTCAACAGTTCAGGCTGGTGGTGGTGGTGTAATGGTGTGGGGTGGTGGTGTAATTTTCTTGGCACACTTTGGGCCCCTTTTTACCATTTGACCATTGTTTAAACACCACTGCCTACCTGAGTATTGTTGCTGATCATGTCCATCACTTTATGACTACACTGTACCCACCTTCTGATGGCTACTTCCAGCAGGATATTGCACATGTCACAAAGCTCAAATCATCTCACACTGGTTCCTTGAACATGACAATGAGTTCACTTTACTCAAATGGCCTCCACAGTCACCAGATCTCAACCCAATAGTGCAGCTTTGGGATGTGGTGGAACGGGAGATTTGCATTGGATGTGCAGCTGACAAATCTGCAGCAACTGCGTGATGCTCTCATGTCAATATGGACCAAAATCTCTGAGGAATGTTTCCAACACCTTATTGAATCTATGCCACGAAAAATTAAGGCAGCTCTGAAGGCAAAAGGGGGTCCAACCCGGTACTAGCAAGGTGTTCCTAACAAAGGTACAGTGAGTGCGTGTGTGTGTGTGTGTGTGTATATATATATATATATATATATATATATATATATATATATATATATATATATATATATATATATATATATATGTTAATAATAATATACATGTATTCTCTCTCTCTCTCTCTCTCTCTCTCTCTCTCTCTCTCTTTCTCTCTCCTCCTCTCTGCAGAAGTAAACACATGGTAGGTATCCTTGCAAATCAGTGCAGAGCTACGGTCTCTTTTTCAGAACAGGTTGGAGAGGTGCTGATAAAGGCCGGCATGCATGACTCCCATAGGCCACTGTGTTTAGCCGCTTGTAAAGCCCTGTCAGCCGGACATGCCATTCAGACTGGCATGCTAATTGAAAACAGCACCATTCACCCGTTCCTAGATTTTAACTCCCTCCAGAAGTCCTACAGCACATGCTGTTATAGGCTAACAGCCTGAGAATAGCATTGTTAGGTACTGTATGCAGTAAACTTGTACTTTATACCCAATTAAGCATTTTAATATATAGAACCTTGGTGAATTCCCCAACCTCACAGTACTCTATTAAAGTCTATTGTATGTGACAGGTAGACGGAATGAATGCAGAATGTATTTGCCAGTATCCCATTTCTTTTAACAGTCTGATTATTTGGTGATCTTGCTTAAATGCCACTGAGGTCTGCCAGCACATTGCACCTTTTTGCTGGAAAAGTGACACTAGAATTCCATATCCGAAAATAACTATTACTCTTCATTCCAGCAATGCAGCACTTATTACAAATGCAATTACAACAACCTCCCTGGTGCCTGTGAAATAATGATGTCATATAAAATAATCTTTGTAATTGCCTTATGGGGCCTTTTTTACAAACTTTTTATTTTAGGGAATTGTATTGTGCATATCGTATATCCATACATGGCATCCACCCATTTCTGCAAATTCTCTTGGTTTCTTTTCGCTTTTATGGTCTGTTTTGTAATCACTTTCAGATATGGCAGAGGCATAAATGTCTAAACTACACGTATGTCATAACTGATATACATTTGTGAGCAGATTAAAGAAGAAAGTCTTAAAGGCAGTTAAATTTAAAATTATTTACTCACCATCATGTTGTTCCAAACCTGTATGATGTTCTTTCTTCTGTGGAAGACAAAAAGAAGAGATTTGTTGCCCATGCAATGGAAGTCAGCGGAGTATATAAATATACTTCAAAATATATTCTTTTGTGTTCTGCAGAAGAAAGAAAACCATACAGGTTTGGGATAAAATAAGTTTGAAGTTTGATACGATTCCTGCTATTAGCAAACCATAAACTATGACTTTTTCTTCAATAATCTCCTAATATGATGCTTATTAATAGTTAGTAAAGAGTTGTTAAGTTTAGGTATTGTGTAGGATTAGGGTTATAGAATATGGTCACGCAGAATATGTGCTTTAGAAGTACTAATAAACAGTCTAACAGTAAATATGTTAATAATAGGCTTGCTAAAATGCAACTAGTTAATAGTGAGAATTGGTCCTTATACTAAAGTTTTACCTTTTTTTGGCATGCCACATGATTCTAGAAATTTTTTAATATTCCACATATTTAACAGTGTACATTTTATTTCCATCCTATGCCAGAAGTGTTGTGCTGGTGCTTGCAGTTTCTGAATATCTGCATCACACATGCTACAATAGGTTTGAGAACTACTGATCTAAACAACTCGGAGATTATCTGAAAACATACACAGGTAAACACTGAACCATACTGGGTGTCATCATTCAAATGTTCCGTTGTGCTGCTCCAAGTCTAGTTTGGTTTGTTTGCCTCTTTCAACGAACAAGCTAATCCAATTTTCACTGGTTTATATAGGTAGCATTTTCAGATTTACAATAAATATTTTTTTTCTTTCATCTGGGGACTGCAGTTTCAATTTCATCTCATCACACACAAACACATGTTGTCGCTCAGCTTGTTCAGTGTTTAAAACCATTGCATTCCTCAAACATCCCTCAGTGCATCCACACTGATGGTGCTGGGGAGTTTTTAATGCTTTTCTTTTCCCATTATTTATATCATGTGACACATGGGAACAGGTTTTAGAGCTGTGGAATAAATGTATTTCCTGTTAAAGGTTGAAGAAAATTCTGTTGGTGCTGGTGTTTTCAAAGTGTTGGTGACATAGTCATCCAAAAATGGGCTGTTGTAATTACAGTTATGTGACCCATGTTGGATCTACACAAAAGATACATATAGGGTTCAGAAATGTAACTTTTATCTGGACCTTTGCAGAACTAAATGAGCCATATACAAGCAAACAATGCATTATTTTGCCTGATTAGATTGTCTGGTAAATGTAAGGATATTTTAGTACAATTATTTTAATTATTTGACTTAAAAATGCATTGAGCTATTTAAACAGTGTTGCAATTTTAGGATACAGAAAATATGTGATTTGAAATTATTATTTTTCAAGCACTGGTTTTTGCATATGCATTGAACATTAACATAATATGTACATATTTTTTTTGTTTGTTTATTTGTTTGTTTCAAACTGATTGAATTGAGAGATCGTCTAGGCAAACATAAAAGAACTAAAGAGCTGACATTCAACATTTCAATGCAAACTGCAACACTGCATTTAATGAAGGGTATCATTTTAGGTCAGGGTTTCAAACAAGTCTGGTTAAAAGGCATGCTTGTATCCCAGATGATGCCGATTTATTCCGTGATTTGTGGTTGTTTGTGATTTGTAAATCAATGTTGTGGGTAGCGCTACAGGAAATGCTAGAAGCTCAAAACCTCCGTTGGCTCATTTCTCAGGGGAAGTTTGAGCCCTCAGCCTTTTATTAAGGCATAAGCAATACCATCAAACCACAATAAGCAACCCTTGAAGACCACATACAATGTCAAATACTTTCATTTAATATTCCATCCTTCAGCAAAAACCTACACAACTTCCTGAGTTTATCTAACTATTGATAGAGATTTCTTGGAGCACTCATTTCTTCTGTTGTGTTGCAGTACTACCTCTTCGGCTTGATTTTATGTTTAAAGAACTTTCAAGAGTTATTCGCTCTCTGGCCCAAGTCAGACTTCCATTGTCTTGGGCTGCAGTGGTTTGCTGACAAAGCACTTGTCAAAGAAAAAAGCCCTCAGTCAAGCAGCTGCAGCCCCACACAGAGGAAGCACTCAGCCCAAGTCGCCTTTCATTCCCCTCCTGGGAGAACGTTCTCCATGAGGCAAGAACATGGCAGGAAATCCGCGCACACTGCCACTCTCTCCCACACTAGCCGTTTCCAGCCGTCTGGGCCTCGAAGTTGCCGAGCTGAAGTCGAATGAATCTGTCATCAGTTCCCTGAGCTGCGAGGCAGCAGCTACAATACAATCTCTAAAGAACATCTCATAATTGCCTGCAGACGCCAGCAGGGCTTACGTACCAAGGCATCCCCGGGTGGTTAACGTTTAGCATACGTCTCAGTAATTTTCATAAAGTTCACAATTGCCTAATGCCCACTGAAAATTCTGGTCGACAAGAGTGGGAAGTGATTCATTCTGTCATGGTGATCTTGGTATTCACTCACCACGTAGATTTAGTTTTTTGAAGGGCAGCTGGCAAGGAATTTGTTCTTCCAGCTAGTGAATCACAAACCTATTAAAACAATCATGGTCTGTTTCTCCATGATGAACAGGATGAGGCAGAATAAGTGTGCGTTTGAACAATTATCTGGAGTGGGCACCTATTTAAAGCCTTTCTTCTGCTCTATACAAATGCTTCCAGAGACAATAGTCTCATTCTAGCAGCTTTCTGCTTGGGTCGCATATGTGCATATAATTATGGATATCCTGTTAGCATGTTTTCCTGTTAGCCTAAAAATACATGGTCAGCAATTTTAAGAAAAACGTCTTTCAGGCTGTTCACTTACTCCTTGTTTGTTGTCATGTGACATCTGAAAGACATGGGGTCCCTTCACATTAACCGCAGTCAGAATTGGACCCATCTCGGTTATCACACCTTTTATTTGGGCCAAAGGTCAAATGAGCTAGAAGAAAGCATCAGTGTTTCTCTGCAAGCTTTAAGTTTCTATGCAATCACAGTTTCCTTCATCCTCCCTTTTTTTTAGACAGGAAGAGGAACGAGTGACTGAAGTCTGGAGGGGGTGTCTTCCTTTTTGTAAAGACCGTGCAGCCGTCCCTCCCTTTCCACCACTCTAGGTGCAAGTCACCAAATGGAGTTAACCACATTCTTATTCAGGATATGCACATTCACTCTGTCATCTAAATGTGGTCACTGAATGAGTCTGAAAAAATGATGAATTTCCCATGTTTAAAAGCTGGAATCACATTAGCCGTTTCTGTTGGAAGCAAATTTATATATATTTCCCCCGGGGAAGTGCCACCACACATAGAGTGTAAGTTCATGGGAAAAACTTCACATAATAATTCCACATTTGTAACAAGATATCATTCTATAATATACATTAAATACACTAATAGATACATATTTATTAAAATAATTAAGAAAATCTAAAATGAAATAAAATTCAGTCATTCTATAATAAAATACATATCATAAAATAATAAATGAAATACAATTCTGTCATTCTATAATAAAATACATATCATAAAATATGATAAATTGTTCAAAATACAACAATAAAATAATTGCATATATAATTCTACAACAAAACAAC
Organism: Carassius auratus; assembly: GCF_003368295.1. NCBI lineage: Eukaryota > Metazoa > Chordata > Actinopteri > Cypriniformes > Cyprinidae > Carassius > Carassius auratus. The sequence goes on from NW_020528128.1 coordinate 134,425, forward strand.
AAGATCTTAAAACTCTACAGTGAAATATGTAATGTTCAACCATAAAATAAATCAAGCAAAATTCTATAATTTCATAATAAAATATAAAATACAACAATAAACTATTAAATCTATAATTATGCAATAAAACAATGAGATCTCATAATTCTAAAATAAAATAAATATAAAACATGATAATATCAAATCAAATTCTATAATTCCATAATAAAATATAAACTCCAACAATAACAACTATGGAATCTATAATTCATTATAGATATCCTAATTCTACGATAAAATGAAAAAGCAATTCTATAATAAAGAATCATATAAAATGCAACAATTAACATCAATATAAATAACTAAATCTATAATTCTATAATAAAAATAAATATAATGACCATGATGAAAATATAATGACCAGCTTTAATTATCATATTTTAAATCATCATATTCCAAAACACAAGGTGGATATAGTTTCGGACCCTTGGTGTAATACTCAGCCGTCTGGAATGCAAAATCCCTTTAAACATTCCATGAAATAACTAAATGACTTGTGTACATATAACCGGCTGATTACAGTGAAGTCAGGGCAGTGTTTATTTTCTGATTCTGAGAAGTAAACATAGAATAGGCAAATGTGTAGAGGGCTAGTTGAAATGGTCTACATGGGTAGTCAGTGATCAAAAGGGGAGGAAGAAAAAAAAAATCCCTGAGAGACACTTGATTTCCATAGCATTTCCTTCAGTATCCTAGGGGAACTGCAAAACTTCTAGTATGGGGCATGAATGAGAATTCTTCAAGAGTCGGTTGCAAAAGAGTGTCCCTTAAAGATGGTTGTAAATATACTCTTAAGCTTCTTACTAAATAATGTAAGAACTAACCTATGAAAGTAATGTGGATGATATATGCAGATGCTTCAATACTTTCAGGGACTCAAACAAGAGCTAAAACGAAGTTAAATCTGAAGGTCTCACTTCACACTGCCCTCTACTGGCCTTCACAGGAATTGTTAGATGAAATGATGTGGCAATAATCTAAACTAAAGCAATCAGTCACCAGGGTAGAGTGTATGTATATGCGCTCTTACACTGAAAGAGACTGACCGTGACCACAATTAGGGCAAAATGACACTGGATTGAGATGAAAACCTATAAGTCTATAAATCATCTCACTAATGTCAACACAGTTATCCAAAAACAAGCATCAGATTATCCTCAACATGTCTAGTCTGACCTCTTTTGCTTCTCATTCTTATAACAGTTATCATGGGGTGTCTGAAATTAAATCTTTGCCAGTGTTGTAAATTCTGGCCAGTGAACATAAGTGAGATAACTGATTTGGGATGACTACAATGTTTAGATGCACGCAGGCCCAATAACACCCTAAATTCCTTCCACTCTTTTCTGAATCACACATTTCAGCCATGAGGACATGACAAGCCCATAGTAACCTATAAATCTTGCACAGTTACATTAGCACAAATGTGTTGTAACCATATATATTTATATATTTATATATATATAATTAATTTTTCATAAACACACATGCACACAAACTCACACACACACACACACACACACACACACACACACACACACACACACACACACACATATATGTGTGTGTGTGTGTGTGTATGAAACAGCTGTTATGTAATAACATCAGGGATAAAAACACATTAAATTTTTGCCACTGACAATATCGTTGTGGTAATGACATGTAATCAGTGTCATGCTTTTGTTTGCTTAAAAAGGTCAGACAAAAAAAAAAACTGTCCCACCCATGCAATGCTAATCATCAAACTGGCAAGGATTTCCAGGAATTGAGCTAAATACTCTTTTTTTTTAAGGCTACATCTTAGGCTAAATCTAACGTCTGTTGGCAGTTACTCTGATTGTGTACCATGATAACAACTTTTTTCGGTGAGTTGCTAAACATTTCAAACATATACAATTGCATCACACACAAAAACAATAAAAAAATAATAAAAACACACGTAAAAATGATAAAAAATAAAAAAGCTTGAACAACCTAGAAGTTTCTACAAAACATTCCATAAAATACCATTTTAATTAATGGAAACCGATATTTCAGTTTAAAAACTGCAAAGAAAACAACAGTCTATAAGTGAGCAGGCCACTTTAAAGAACCCAAGTCAAGTATAAACGACACCGAGAGGATTTTATGTTAGGGAATGCAGGGATATAAAAATTCTTAACATTTCTCTTAAAGAAACACTGTGGTTGACCACATTAAATTGAATTATTAAAGGGACATTTAAATGCTTGTAATGGAATCTTTTCCCATGTGCTTAATCATGTCAAATACTTTCACTAAACCAATGCTGGACTTGACAAATAGCAATTCCAGATTTGCTCCAGAAATGAGGTACTTTTATAAAACAACACAGAACTTTAGCCTCTATTGAGGTCAACTGCAGCATATCAGATGTCAAATCAGATATTTGGTGGTTCCAAAAAGTATTTGGCTACTAAAGTTCACACTAAAAAACTTTTTAATAAAAAATACTGTCATTGCACTGGATTTAAGAAATGGCCAAACATGAGCACAATTTAAACAAAGAAAATAACTAAAAAAAAAAATTGTAAGCTAATGTAAATATCTAATCAGTCAATTACATGACAGCAACTCAATTAATTTAGGCATGGAGACATGGTCAAGAATGCTTGAGGACCTGCTGAAGCTCAAACCAAATAGCGATGATTGTTGGTGTCAGACCGGATGGTTTAAATATTTCAGAAATTGCTGATACATGGATTTTTACGCAAAACCTGTATGGTTAATCTTGATTTAAACATTAAGATGGTAGGTTATAAATTATGGTGGTGGTTATGATGACTGTGTAATGGTTTGGGAGAAATTTCTTGCCACGCTTTGGGCCGAGAAAATCTGAAATTCTAAGAAAAAGCCTTGCATCATTTGTTTGCAGTTGCCACATTTTATGCAATGACATTCTTAGGGGTCATTTGATGCTTTTTTAAAGATCATTATTTTGTATATTTGGTTTAACAGAATATGTTGACAGGCTTTAATGTAAAAAAAAAAAACATTTTTCTAAATACTGTACATTGCACCTACACATACTGTAGGTCCTCAATGCGCCGCCTCTCTCAAATGCATCGTTTTCTACAAAGTCCCTCCTTCCAACAAGTGCAGTCTTCTCTGATTGGCTCAAGTGCTTTGTGATTGGCCGAACACAAGAAACACTCGTAAGAAACACCCCTTTCCATAATCGTGAGCTTCATCTTTCTAAATAATTGTAAAGACAGTTAATAATGTCCTTAGTTTTACCATCAGTTCAAGCTCGAAAGAGGAACTGAAAGTGGCATGACAGACACAGTGATGAAGCTCATATGTGTTTGCAGTACACATTTGGGGGCGTGTTTGAATGAGCTGTTAGGGGTTAGGGGGCTTAACTTTGAAAAAATAAAAAAAATATCCTCTGTGTCCTGGTCAAATTCCATACAAAAGTGCTTGTCATTCTTGGTCTCCTAATCCTCATCCACTGAACTGACTCTCCTCACTCTCCTCTCCATCTATAGCTGGTGTGTGGTGAGTGCACTGACACGTTATCCAGGTGGATGCTGCACACTGGTGGTGGATGAAGAGAGATCCCCTCACTATCGCAAGGCACTTTGGGTGAACAGCAATGCTCAATAAACGCTGTACCTGTATAAATGCTTCATTCATTCATTAAATGCTCATTTTTTGGAGGGGCCACCAAACCCATTCTGTTGACGACTAAATCAAGCATATCAATAAAACAAATGTATTTTAGACAACAAAGTGACTCAGAATTACATTTATTCTGAAGTTATACAAATCAGTCATATTATTCCAACAGTCATGGCTGATTTAGCCTAGACAAATCTGTTCATCATCATCATGATCATAAACACGATCTTTTTATGAGAATATATATGGACCGTGTCTAGCTCTGCCTAGACGGATTTCCAGTCAAGTCGAATTGCATGATAGTTCTCCGCCACATTAGTCTCCTAATGAGTTCCGTTTCATGTTGGAGAATACAACATGATGCAAATCAAACAAACACGGTGCATTTCTGACCCCCTATAACCAGGCTGGGACATCAGAGAGGAAAGAGTGTTGTGGGTCGCTCACCAAGCAGCCAGACAAACCTCCTTGGCCCGAAACAGCAGGCAAAAACATGAAAGTTGTGTTTGTTTTCACTCAACATAAGAGGAAGAGAGAGAGTTCAGTCCTGCAGTTCACTGCCACACCATACGCCAGCTTTCCAGATGTTAACACTTCCTGTTCCACACTCTATGACTTTGTAGGGACCCACCACTAATAGCCCTCTATTAGCCAAATTGTTTAGGGGGAACTTGCTGCCCATATAACTAGATGCCTTTGCAGGCGATATCAGTGCAGCATGTTTGAACCGGAGAACAACAAGGGGCACAATGCAATAGAATACAATTACAAAAATGTATTTAAATAAATAAAAATAGCTGAAACAATCAGGATCGAATATTGTTAAGAATGAACTGTTCCCACTAAAAGTGCTGGTTTTTTTTTTGCATGCACTTTTTTTTCTCCTCGGCATCACACATTTCCATCATTTATCATTTAATGTACTATTATCAACAGAAAATAATATGGAACCATGTTCAGCATTAACAATCTCTATTAACAGAAATTCTATTTTTCACCCACTTTGCACAGACAGTATGGGAATGACGTTCATTATAGCATTCTAGCAGCCAATTAACACTTTTGCTAATTATAATTTACATTAGCCTGATTTACATATTCTAGAACAGAAGTGTGTTTGTACTCTTTTGACCAAAAACAGTGCATCTGTAGTGTAATTATTGACTGTGGCGGCCAAATAGTGCTTTAATTTACATAGAGAATGCACAGAGAATGGAACCGGAGAACGGAAGCATTTATTTTTACCAGATTTAAATACAGTGCATCTCTAGTAGTACAGCCAAATAGTACTTCTGTAAACAACGCAAATTCAGGTAGACTATTTGCGTAAAAATGGAAGCACTCTTTTAACCAAATTTCCTAAAACAAGCTAAATCTAATTTACATACATACAACATACATAATATCCTAGAATGCGTTTGCACTTTTTTTTTTTACAATTAGCATTAAGCAAAATCTATTTTTTATAGGAAATTTGATTTACATACTGTAAAAAAAAAATTGCACCAACTTAATTAAGCATCTGTAATGTAACCATTAATTGCGGCAGCCAAATAGTGCTGTTGTGAACGAAGCCAAAAATAATTTACATATTGTCCTACAGAAGCATGTTTGCGCTTTCACCAGATTTAAAAACAGGGCATCTGTAGCATATCAGATGAACAATGCCTATCATATTTCTCTGTTTGGATGTAACTGATTTCACTCACACATGATCTGAATTGTGCTGCCGTGCGAGGCGAACCCTGAGCACACCAAAAGCAGTTAGTCATCTGGAGAATGCAGATATTAAAAAACACATGTTGTGAACAGGACAGCGCAGCGGTCCAACAATCTGTCATTCCCACTCCAACTCACGTCACGCAGTTCCGACCTGTGCTCTTAAAAAACAACACATCACTCGATCAATCTATCACTGGAATAATTATCGCCTGAGAAAGACGGCCCGGGCATTTGAGCTGAGTGTTTACATCCAGCTGCACTAGATTCCGTTCCCCTCCTTCCTCGACCTCCAGTATCGAATAATTCGTCTCGCAGACTTGCGTTTCAAAGGGACAGATGTTTAATCATACACACTAGCGTGGGGCCAGAAGCAGAGTTTTCATTGAAAAGTCTGCAGCCGGGAGGAAAACACCAGCGAACGATCCGTAAACATTAACGCTGGGAGCGCAGAGTTGTTTGAGAAAGACTGATGCACGACATCACTATTCAAATAGCCTGTCGTCACGGGGCCAAAAACTCATTATTTGCCCCGTCTGTAATCCTGTGAGCATTCAAGCATTCGGAATATGCAGCACCTCTAGTTTGAAGCTCCACAGCTTGATTCGAGATTGGGCCGCAGCCTCTGTTTGTGTGTGTTCCATGGTGATACTTCCTAAGGGATGAAATCTAGGGGCGTAACATAATGATTACGAAAATGACAAATGGACCTGATCTATTGCTCTCAGGCGATGTCTCAGAAACATCTGTGCTTGAAACCAGGCAGAAAGGGCCCAGAGTTCATACAGTACCATCCAAATGGGAGTTGACCCATTTGGGGTCAGAGCAGAGGGGTTCGGCTCACTCGTTTCCCCCACCCATACAGTCTTCTACACGTGTAAACATTTACATATCTCTCTGTGCAAAACACAGGCAAGGAAATAAACAGGACAATTGGGCTTTTCAGAACATTGCACCTCGGCTCTGGTGTCGATTTGTCTCTGTTGGCTTCGTGGTGAACTGCATCTTGTACTGGCTGTGCCCAGTCGACCATAGCGTAGCAGTCTATTTTCAGTGCTCTCTGCGCAAGTCCATGTCAGTGGTATGTCTCCCTAGAAAGCATCTTACCCTCTTTGTTTTGAATTATTTCAAGTTTTATGGCGCAGAATGCACATCATTAAAACACACAGAAAGGAAATGGAACAAAGCAAAGATGCATGTGAGAATTTGTAAACGGTGCTAACACAAACTAATTCAGCCAACATCATCAAAAGCAAATAATATGCTGTCGAAAGTGATTTACAAACGGACTTCAAACTCTTGGGATATTATCTGAACGCTAGTCTCAATGGGGGAAAAAAGGTAGATGGGATAAATACATGTCAGATTCAATTCCTCTGCTAGGCTCCGAGTTCTGTTTCTTCACCAAACATCTGTACAGCACATGATAATCCGAGGTATTTCAACACCTCCAGAAGACTGCTTCTTTTAAAAGGCGAGAGAAAACACGCTCCGAAAATTTGTTTAGAGAGAAAGAACATCTGAGAGCAACATTTTTCCCCATGTCCCAGAATATTTTGCAGTCTAGAGGGTTTGCAAAGTGCATTCCCTCCCCTTTTCTTTAACTTTTACCAGGACTCTTCTCTCACTAAGGTCCAAATTTCGGGTGAAACCACAAAATAGGTGGATTTTCATTCAGGCTTGATTTACATAGACTGGATCTAAACTTAACCCAGCTATGCATAGCACGAAGGTGAGAGATGCTTGGCCCTTGATGTGATGTGGAGTTATGTGCCATGGAGAAGTGAACAATAGAGGAATGCACTCCACACTCTATTGCATTCGTGCATTGGGGGCTGAGTTGTCCTGAAACAAACGGAATACAAAAAGAGGAATTATTTGCTCACTGTCATGTCGTTCCAACTTGTATGATTTTTATTCTTTGTGGAATCCAAAAGGAGAACTTTAGAAGAATGGTTGTAGCATATATCCATGCAGTTATCAGGAATGAGGCTTTCAGAAAGAATATTAAATGATTAAAATGCAGAATTCTATCTCTATACAAAAGCTTTGAAACAGGAACAAACCAAACTGTAAGTCGCAGTTCACGATTAATCTTCCCCTCCAGGGAGCGGACTCGATTTCAACTCAAAAACCATATCACTTGCACATGAATCATTCTTTTGTATACTGAATAAAGCGTTTCAGTGAAAAGTACTGACTCAAAAGAATAGTTTCTTCACATATCAGACAAAGACACCTTCAAATGCTTGTGAACTGTCTCATTAAAGAGTTCTGACTCGATTATTTAATTCACATTACAACATTTTTCATGTTTCTCACAGAAAACTATGGTTTGACTTAAATTGATTTTGAATATAGCGCACAAGTCATGCCGAGTATTTTTTTATTTAACTTTTATGATACTTGTGCATCCTATGAAGTTTGAAAGCCTCTGCGCCCATTCATTGCAATTGCACCGAAAATAGCAACCATTCCTCAGAATTTCTGAAATGTTTCATAGGGGGAAAAAAGTAATGAAACAACAAAACATGTAAGCTTGTTTTACTAAGTTTATTTCAAGTTTGGAATTTGATCTGCCAATGCATTTGAATTTGTTTGAATTTGCACCACTGGGAATATATACATACAATCAGAATGCTGGTGCATAACTCGATTTTTAAATTGATCTGTAGATATTACTTTACTCATTTAAAAAAGTAAATAAATAAATACATAAATTTAAACTATTTGATTCAGTACATCAGTATACTTTTTCCTATAACTTAAAAGGCACTGCTCAAATCCTTAGCGAAGATCTCAGTGGGATTTGACAAAGCATGTCGAAAGTATCCCAATTATGGTCCATATAATGAAAAGCAGTTGCAAGAATCCCAAACTATGTTTAAAAGCTTGGCAAGTCCACATCTGCAGAAGGTAGAGCGGTCTAGAGAAAGACAAGGCATTAAAGACTAGTTAATTATCTACTTACTACACATCATGTAATGGGCAAAGGCATGTGCTCTTAAATTAATAAGTGGCGTCTTGGGTTGCATCCCTCTACTAAGAATAAACCATCATGCAAGGCGGCATGGTGAGCGAAATCTGGATGCGGGATACAGCAAGGCCTGTGTTTGTGCACACAGGCTGCATATTAAAAAGGAAGGTCACGCCACACAGGGCAAATTATCTGATCAAAGGAGAGGTGGAACAAGTACAGATGGTCCACATGCTAAGCTGTCTGTGAGGAATTAGCATCAGAGTCCAGAACCACAGAGGAACTTGAAAACATGTCTGTCCTCAGATACTTGTGTGGAGGACAAATATTAGCCTTGATGTTAGAACATTGAAGAATTCAGAAACTGACCCTAAACTTATCCGAAAAGAAGTGCAATGGTCATTTGTATGCACAGAGCCTACGTCTGCAGCCAGCTCTCCTGCTGTTGCTAAGGTTCTTTTGCCTGGATGAGACAGGGACATTTATTGAAATGGAAGTGAGAAGGAAACAAAACATGCCAAGACTGACAATAATGACTTTCTTCTCTCTCTCTATGGTGCTGCTGAGGTCCATTTGAAAAATAGTGGCAGAAATGCCATCAAACTCCCAGTAAACAAGTTTTCTCCCTTCCTCTTGCTCTTCTGTGTTCGTATCAAGGTTAAAACAACTCTGCCTGCCTGGAACTTTCTCCATGAAATTCCACATTGGATCCATTCAGAATGTTACAATAGCTTATACAACATTTAAAAGCTGCAGCTGTAATGTTTAGGACCAGGTGCGTGACTTTTGAAAGCCTGTCAATGTGCATGCATTACTTAATGATGAAGTGTGTATTTTTGCAACATTAAAATAATTCACCAATAGCAGTATTTCTGAGAGTGAGAGACAACTACAAGTAAGCCATTCATAGGATGACTGCTCACAGTGTTAAAAAAAGCTGTCACTGAGATGGTAACATTTAAATTAGTACATATTTAACCATAAACAGTGCATATTAATATACATTAAAAGGAACATAATACCTGAATTGTACATGCAGGGGCGGATCTACCGGGGTGGCATAGGTTGGCAACCCCAGTTGGCAGCAACAAGTTAAAGGTTATGGCCAATTTGAACATTTACGAGCGCTAATTTTTCGTGATTCGTGATCCCGCTCCGAACTCCCGAACTGATTCAAATTATTTGCGATCTCCAAACTGACTCATATGATTCGCGAACCCGCTTTGAACTCCCGAACTGACTCAGATGATTCGCGAACCCGCTTTGAACTCTCGAATTTATTCAAATTATCCGCGAAGCCGCTCCGAACTCTCGAACTGATTCAAGTGATTCGCGGTCCCGCTCCGAACTCCCGAACTGATTCAAATGATTCGCGATCCCCAAACTGACTCAATTGATTCGCGATCCCGCTACGAACTCCCGAACTGATTCAAATGATTCGCGATCCCCAAACTGACTAAACTGATTCGCGAACCCGCTTTGAACTCCCGAACTGACTCAAATGATTCGCGAACCCGCTCCGAACTCCCGAACTGATTCAAATGGTTTGCAATCCCCAAACTTACTCAAATGATTTGCGAACCCGCTTTGAACTCCCGAACTGACTAAATGATTCGCGATCCCGCTCCGAATCCCCAAACTGACTCAAATGATTCGCGATACGCATAACTAACTCAAATGATTCGCGATCCCGCTACGAACTCCCGAACTGATTCAAATGGTTCGCAATCCCCGAACTGACTCAAATGATTCGCGAAACCGCTCCGAGCTCCTGAACTGATTCAAATGATTTGCGATCCCCAAACTCTAATAATTTACAAAGTATTAATATACTGTAATATTTTTGTTGTTGTTGTTGTTGTTGTTGTTGCTATAAAAACAGACTTAAGCCATCAATAGCCTTTAAAATTATATATTATATAAAAAATAATGAGGCAATAATGACACTTAATAACACGGTTAATAATAACACTGTTAAAATACATAATGTAGGCAAATACAAAATAAACAATTTATGTATTACAAATGCCATGTGATTGCTGCTGTTACACTTACAGGACGATCAAATCCTTGTTTAGGCTACTGACCAAACATTTCATTCAATTACTCACTTAATCTTTCATTTTTGGCAACCTTTTTGCTATAGATGACATAGATAGGCTTTATAATTTCTTCAACAAAGAACGTCCATATCACAACCCTTACAAAAATAAATCGTAAATTGTATCATAGTAAAACTGCTTAATTTCCTTTTGCATGATTTCTGAATTCTTGAGACTATAAAATAAATAAGAGTCATAATAAAGTTATAGCCACAGGTAAATGTCTAGAGCTACAATTGTGATTTGTAAATAATACAATTTATTGATTTAGTTTTTTTATTTGATTAAAGTTAATTTTTCACCCCTATAGTAGTTTTTTTTCCATCATCATATTTGAGGAAGGGAGCACAACAATACAATCCTGTTTATGGGCACCCATTTGGCCAGCAGCAGCCCTGAAGGTGTTGTTCTACGTCTCTGGGAATGTGTGCTCTACGTCTCTGGGAATGTGTGCTCTACTACACACACACACACACACACACACACACTGAAGCACGCGTGGTGTTTTCAGCTCTTCACTATATTGATGCATGATGTATGCTACACATGTGCACGTCAGTGCGCTATGAGAGGATTTCACCATTTCATTTGATAAAACTATCGCCATTCATTCGTATCGGATACACAGACTGACAGAAACGGAAATGTCTTAACGACAACCTGTCAATATCTGCTAATAATAAGTTAATAAAAAAAAAAAAAAACACAACTCTGTCTACAACTCACCAAAGTAAAAGTTTGGTCTAACTCAAAGAAATTATGTAAGAAATTGCACAGTAAAATATACTTTAAAAAAGATATACTAAAACATTATTTTAAAGGAATATCACACAAGTTTTCATAGAAGTTTTAATTTAAGCTTGCCAAAACAATAACACCATATTTTTCAAAAACAATTTCTACAAAAGTACATTTGTATTTGTGCCTATAATGTTTATTTATTTATTATTATTGTCAGCTAATAAAACCTATGCTTCAGAGACCATATTCATATAACATCTAAGGCTAAATGTAGCTCTTGACTGGTTGAGTTAGATGATGATTAACACTAAACAGTAGAAAATCAGTTGAGTCTCCCCATATGTAAATGTCATTGGCTATTAAAATCTTGTGTTTCTTATAATAAATTGACATATTGATAACACTGAACTAATACTGTATGCATTAGTGAGTGTGGTGGTGCTTATGGGGTATGGTCACTTATTCCTTATATGTTTGTAATGTTTGTTATAACTGTTTCAAATGCAAGACATTGATTGTATGAGATTAAGTTTGTAAATGATAGCCTGTGTCCTTTTGTAGTGTGCACATATATTTATCACCAAACTGTGATAACTGTGACTAAATTCAGTATATATACGTCTGCCATATGTTGCCACCCCTCAAAAATTCCTGCCCCCTTCTCGCCACCCCATCAATATTTTTCCAGATCCGCCCCTGTGTACATGTTAGTAGCTTTTGAAAGGGTACTGCCTCAGTGACAGCTTTTTTACCTTTTTTCTCAGAGTAAAGGCCAAACATGTAATCCTGCCCCAAACTAACGTTATTGGATGGATTGTAGGACTGCTGGATTTTGACTTATGGCAGTAAGCAACAGCTTAACGGCTGCCTTGCAACCACTTTGGACAATTTAACTGGCTAGCCATAACCTAGCAATTACTTGAACTCTTTGCAAATACTGGGAAAGTTGTCAGATTAACTACAAACTCATGTCAGAGGTTGATTTAATAATGCTGTGTTAGGCTGGTTGGGATTCCTAAACACGCAGAGCAGAGTTTTGAATGGTACGTAGTGTGCTAACACTGAAAAAAATGACACACGCTTTAAAGCCCCAAAAGGTCTAGTAGAAAAGCAATTGAGCAAAAGTGCTTACATGCCACCTAACTGGCAGTTAAGACCCAATACTAATTTATCCTGGTTCACACTTTCCAGAGACCTTTACTGTAGGTCCTTATTTTCTTCTAAACCATGTGATACTGCTTAACATTTTTCAACCTGCAGACACATACCTCTGGAAATCCACCATGTGATTGGTCATAAGATGTAATGTGTGTTTTATTTATGAAAATGAAAAAAACATGAAAAACCAGATTTATTTAAATCTTGTAACAGTACAAGGGTGTTAAGAAAAATTCATACCTGAATCATTTAGTCCCATTACAGTCCAAATGACTATCCATCGAGGCCTATAATGGTCTGCAACAAAACCTAAAAATAAAAAAAAATAAAAAAAAGAAGAAAAAAAAAGAAGCTTTTTCTTTTTAAAATTTGCATAACTATGTGCATGTGTGGCATAAAATGTTTTATCCTGTCACAGAAAAAGGTGTAGGCTTTTCTTTTCTTTTTTCTCTCTGTGTTTATCAGGTTTTTTGTTGTTGATATTCAGATGGCTGAAATATATTACCATTGATATTGTTATTTGAATGCTGAGCTGTATTGGATTTCCACCAAACAAATCATTTGGTGTTGAGCCAAATAATTAAATTTTAATCTGCCTCAGAATCTTCAAGGTGCGTTTTGGCAAAGCCCAGCCGTGACTGCATGTGGCTTTTTTGTTTGCAACTTTTTTTTTTGTCATAAATTCCTGCAACTGCTTCAGAGTTACTTTAGGCCTCTTGGTTGCCTCTCTTTCATCCAGTTTGGAGTGATGTCCCGATCCAGGGAGGGTCTGTGTTATACCAAATACCTGCCACTTCTTAATAATGGACTTCACTGTGCTTCTAGGCATTAATAAAGCCTTTGAAATGTTTTTGTATCCATCTTCTGACTTGTGCCTGTCCACAACATTATCCTGGAGATCTTTGACAGTGACTTTCTACTAATAGCTGATTGTTTGCTTCAGTTGCACTACCAATGACTGAAATGCTCCAGGAAACCTCTTTTCCTTCTGAGCTAATCAAAATGTCCACAGCTGATCACAGTTGAAAGTCAAATGGCTTTGTGTGTCATTGAGAAGGTGAAGCTACACCTGATTGAGTTTACAAATCTATTTTAGGAGGGGGTGATTTATTTTCAGTCTCAATGATTGTTTTCCTTTTTTTTCTGACATATTAGTGTTATATCTTTCACTTGGATGTTATAAGTTGCACTGAGTAAATACAGCTTGATAAAACAAAAACTGTATCCATCTTCATTTCAAGCTGCAAAGCAACACAATGAGATTATTTTAAAGGGGGTGGATCTTTTCTATACCCACTGTAAAATCAAATGAAATATTTAGATATTTTTACTTGAAAAAAGATTAAACATGACCAAAAAAGGGGACAACAGGACATGTCCAACAGGACATCTTATTCTAACTGATACACAAGCTTTCCTCAACTATGAATGGCCTGAGAGCATGAGACCACCCGCTAAAAAGCCCCCAGCTGCAGCATTTCTCTTACTGTGTTGAGGTCAGATGTGAGTGGTACACGGAGTAGAGTTTTAAAGAGGTCACCAGGTTGACTCACAGCTTTTACTCGGTGAACCACACTGAATCACTCAGTACTTTTTTATGCCTGCCTTTTTGCAAAGAGCCAAACCCTCAGCATTCTGCTGCACAGCTTCACCGGTGACCACATCGATTTTATAGTATTTCTTGGCTGACTCCAGAACACCAGTCATTTGGTGATGCAGTGCACTAAAGCTCCTCTCATGCTTTATCATCGTAAAGCATCTCCACTACGCTGAACAAACAGCAGCAGGCGGCCAAACCACAGAGGGCCTCTCAAATTAAACGCTTATTTAAATCAAAGTGAAAAGTGAGTACCAAGCTTTGTTGTTCTGAAAATGTGATGTGATGCTGCAGAAAAGGGAGCTTTCAACAGGAACTGCTGCTACACATGTAATGCGACGCACTAGTGTCTTATAATTAGTGTAGAATACCTGCAGAAAGCAATTTGTAAGCATTCCGAAGGTAGTTTCTTTGCCATGTTTGTGGGCACTTTGTTCTAGGTTTTTGAACCAATCACCCAAGCTGTGAATGTGTGTGACTGTTGCTTAAAAGAAGCTCAGATTTCATAAATGGTAAAAAAATATACTTCTAAAGACAGTAAAAAATAATGACATCACCATTTTCTAAAGAAAACTTTTTAAAAAACATCCAGAGCTTACCATTACCTTCACATTCCTTTTTTTTTTTTTTTTTTTTTTTTGATAGCATGAATTAATATAAAATAAAAATGAACACATGGGCTTTTAATTGTCTCACTGTTAATGTTGTACCAAGACATGTTGAGGATGTTGGCTCTACAATAAAACTTTGATTCCAGTAACTGCAAATACATCCAGACTCTGAGCTGTAAAATGTAGTGGGCATAATAAAATTGATTCACATGATTAATTATTGAGCTATTCACAATTTTACAAGAGAACACCAGGTTCTTTTATTGAGCCCTTGCTTATTTCCTGTAAGGCCAAAAATACCACTTTTGCACTCTGAACAATACATACATAATGTCATATGTGACCCTGGACCACAAAACCAGTCTAAAGTTGCATAACACACCATCAATGGAAAGCTTATTTATTCAGCTTTCAGATTTTGTTTAAATCTCAATTTTGAATTTTGAAAAATGTATCCTTATGACTGGTTTTGTGGTCCAGTGTCACTTATAAGAATGTTGTACACCTGACGGGAGCTAGTAAAACTGTTCTATTCTTAGACTTCCATGTCAATTCATTTTGACAGCTACTGACAACAACATTACCAAAAGAAAAACAAAAGGAAATTTGAAGGGGACACTTTTGTTTCACAAAAGATTCTTTGTGGCGAAAGAAGGTGCTTCAGATTACAAAAAGGCAAGAAAGAGATGGTTCTTTAAAGAACCTTTGACTGAATGTTTTTTTGTAAAACCAAAAATGGTTCATATGGCATAACTTTTATTTTTAAGAGTGTACTACAACGGACCTCTAAATGTTTCTCAAAGTTTAAATGAAGCAATATTGCCATGAATAGATACGTTATATGTAAAAATGCTAATGAGTCATTTGAATTACCTCACAATGTTTCACAACCAATCAGATTCTAAATTCAAATGCCCCAAATTGCAGGGAATAAAACTGGTCTAATAAAAGAAAAACAATCATTGGCAGTTCATTTGTCAATCCATTCCATTCCCTCTCCACTTTGCAATTTTATTTTTATTTTACATTTAATAATTATAATACTTACCTCTAACCTGGTGGACTAAAACATTTTATAACATGTCAAGGACATCAGAATCACATGCATGTTCCCTGACGTCCAAAATGACCCATGGATGTGGAAAAGAGGAAATTATAAAATAGAAAAAACAAAACAAAAAAAAAACAATGCAGCACTCTCGTTCTATTTAAGCATCTTCTTAAACAGAGCAAATTCCATATCAGCTAAAAAACTGTCTTGGGATTTATTACCCATGAGCCCTTTCATTCCAGCTCTCACCTGATGTACATGGTGTCATCAGGTTCGTTCAAGGATGGAATCGTGCTGGAAACTTTGCTTTGTGTTCCCAGGATGAATTTTCCATTTCATACTGAAGTTGTGTTGTTATTATTGTTATTCAATTATATGCTGTGTAAAATGTGAACCACCTGCTGCAGAGCCTTTGGGGGGAGAAGGGAAACGTCTGTTCTCAAGGAACGGATTGATGCCTGTTCCCTCCTCCAGCTCCCAACTAAACCCAGACCTCCATTTTCAGTACTGCCCTGTTAATCATTTGGAATCCATACTAATAAATGCCTTATGTTTGCTAGGGCCTGTCTAAAGGCATGAAGGTCTCTGTTTGTATGGCCTGATACAATTCCTATATAAAAAGAGATAAACCTACTTTTCCCAAGGGTCGAAGGCATCACTCTGCAGGAGGCACTTTGCTACAGTTTCTTGCTGCATTTAAGTGAAATGTCCTAATTAGTGAATAACACGAGACCACTAAAATTTGATGGACCACCTGAGCATCCAGACAATTCTACCAGGTCATAACCACATCCATTATTTTCTGTTCCAGTTTTACTAGGATAAATGTGGGTCTGAGCTGAAATTTGCTCTGGAAACAATTTGTTGAACTCACACATGACTAATGCTGTTACACATCATCATTGTCCATCATCTCAGTAGGCTACAAAAACAATTTCAAAAGCAGATGAAAGAATCGGTTATAAGCATTTACACGTTACGTTTGCAGATAATGAATCAAAGCCGCAATATCTGATCACTGAGATTTATCTCCTTGAGTGAAACGAAATCAGAAACATTTGGATGCGTACCGATTATGAAGACAGCTGTCTGAAAAAAACACCTTGTCTATGCCATTATTTACAAACTTTTACAATCTATTCTGGACTGGGAATTGTAATGTTGCAGTATATCTCAACTCTGATTTCTAAAATCCTTCGCAGAAAGCTCACACAAATTTGGAACGAATAATGGCTGCTGAAAATTCAGCTTTGCCATCACAGGAATAAATTACACTTTAAAAAATAATCAAAGAGAAAACAGTTATTTTACATTGTAATAATATTTCACAGTATTGGTGTATTTTGTATCTAATAAATGCAGCCTTGGTGAGCATAAGAGACTTATTTTAAAAGCATTACATAATTCTTACCGACCCCAAACTTTTGAACGATAGTGTACATATACTTATTCATATCAGGTAATCATCTTTATTCCTATGACAATACATTCCACCAGCCACTGCCAAAGTAAGCTAAGGTGTTACTGCCAACTATTGGGAAAAATTCTTAGACCCCTGGCCTGACTTCACAGGGTTTGTTGATGTCAGATTTTCACCAAAGTAACTAGATATCTTGCTTCACATATCCAAAAGACAAGAACAAATAACTTCAAAAGGCTCCTTAAAGACCCCTTCTGTTGTCAGACCAAGGGTGTGAAGCTGTTCCTGCAGCCTTTACTCCGGTAAGTTCACTACGTTCTGTTGTTATAGATCTCTTCACACACACACGCACAAAAACACAATAATGTAGCCCAGGTGTCTGGTCTTATCAGATCTAAACAAAGCAAAACCATGTCACCAACAAGGTCTTTAAACTGATGTAAAACAGCCCAAAAATTATTTAATGTCTATATCATTTAATATGGTTACTGATTAAGAGAACAGCAGTAATCAGATTAGCGTTGTTTACTTTAAATTAAGACTAATTTTTATCATGTTCCTTCTGTCCTAATCAAGATTATTTTATGAAGTAACCAACTGTCGCATTCAAGTACCATCATTGCTTGATTTGAGTCCTGTGTGCAGCAAATGTCTAGACTTGATTACAGAATAAATACACTTGGGTCTGACAATGTTTTTCTGTTGTTGTTGTTCATTTAGACATTTGTACAGGTGCATCTCAATAAATTAGAATGTCGTGGAAAAGTTCATGTATTTCAGTAATTCAACTCAAACTGTGGAACATGTTTATTAAATAAATTCAATGCACACAGACTGAAGTAGTTTAAGTATTTGGTTCTTTTAATTGTGATGATTTTGGCACACATTTAACAAAAACACAACAAATTAGAATATTATGTGTAACGGGGTGAAGAACCACATGACAAGGGGAATTCAATAAAGGCCCTGAAGGGTGAATTTATTGAAGGTAACAGATGAGAGCAAGTTTTGTATTCCATTTGGAAACCAAGGTCCTAGAGTCTGGAGGAAGGGTGGAGAAGCTCATAGCCCAAGTTGGTTGAAGATCTGTGTTACGTTTCCACAGTCTGTGATGATTTGGGGTGCAATGTCATCTGCTGGTGTTGGTCAATTGTGTTTTTTGAAAACCAAAGTCGCTGTATCCGTTTACCAAGAAATTGTGGAGCACTTCATGCTTCCTTCTGCTGACCAACTTTTTTAAGATGCTGATTTCATTTTCCAGCAGGATTTGGCACCTGCCCACACTGCCAAAAGCACCAACCGTTGGTTAAATGACCATGGTGTTGGTGTGCTTGACTGGCCAGCAAACTCACCAGACCTGAACCCCAGAGAGAATCTATGGGCTATTGTCAAGAGCAAAATGAGAAACAAGAGACCAAAAAATGCAGATGAGCTGAAGGTGGATGAGCTGTGGAACTAATTAAAGCAAATGGAGCCAAGTAATGAGTACATGTACAGTAAATTAACATACTTTCCAAAAGGCCAACAATTCAATAAAAAATAATAACTTATAATTCGATTTGGTGAGATTGGTGGGATTTGTTAAATGTGAGCCAAAATCATCACAGTCAAAAGAACCAAATACTTAAACTACTTCAGTTTTTGTGGATTTAATTTATTTAAAACACGAGTTTCACAATTTGAGCTGAATTACTGAAGTAAATTTACTTTTCCATGACATTCTAATTTATTGAGATGCACCTGTATATGCTTTAAAGCACAACGAAGTCTAGACATGCATCACCCACATTACTTTAACTAATGATTGGATTTAATGCCCTGGGATGTGTTTAACACTATTCCTGTGGTTTTGCCTTCTCAGTCATTTCAATTCATCATGTAAGCAATTTCCTCATGACTCATGATTCACATGAGGTACAGCAGATGTAGCCGAGGTGATGATGATTATTATTTTGGGGGGGTTGTCTGAGAAATAGCCAGTTTCTTTTGGCTCTATTTATACCTATTAGGTATACCTATTCTATTTTAACATCTCAGGTGATACAATCGAAAATGCTCAGGCAAGATAGTATCAGTCCATGGTTATAGCATGTACCAGCTAGCCCTTGCTATAAAATAAATAAAAATGCACTACTGTTTAAAAGTTTGAGTGAGGGATATTTTTATTTTATTGTCACTAAGGCTACATTTATTTGATCTAAAAATCAAAGATCAGTCTTTATTTGAAAAAAAAAAATAAATTATATATATATATATATATATATATATATATATATATATATATATATATATATATATATATGTGTGTGTGTGTGTGTGTGTGTGTGTGTGTGTGTGTGTGTGTATATATATATATATATATATATATATATATATATATATATATATATATATATATATATATATATATATAATTTCAATAATTTTAATAAAACCCCAGTGTAATTAAACTATTATTTTCTTTACAGATGAAATCTTACTGATTTACTGAAAAGTCTTATAAAATGTGATTTTGGGCAGAATAAACAGATGAAGAAAACTTCTGTAATGAATCTAAAATTAACACATCCCCAAATCAGAAAGCTGTGGTGTGGTTTAAGCTAGCAACTATGCTAGCATCATATGCTCACTACTTGGGCATGCTTTATACACCAACATTAAACACCATATGGCACTATGCAAAAAGTGTGCTTGTCTGATAATGAAGAAGGTTCCTGTAAATGTCGCTTTTGTCTCAGTGACACTTTGATCCATCTTTGCCAACTCAGACCACCTCGATTAAAGAGAAGGGTCAAAACATGTTCACATGCCGTTCCTCACAGAGTTTGGAACCAGCTCCCCTTTTCTGCTTCTTTATGCATGGTCCACAGAAGCTTTAGTCCTCACAACACACAATGATGGTTTTCTAGCAACAGGCCAAAACAGTGTTATAAAGCTGGGCAGACCAGAGGTACGCTCTTGCATGTTGAGAGAGTCTCCAGTGGAGGGCCGGAGAACAGTTAGTGCATTTCTGTGTGGCCGAAGGCCTGAGCTTAGCAACAGCTTTGTCCTCTGCAAAAAAAAAAATAAGTAAGACACTTTTTCATGAATTAAACATGTGGAACACAAGGTGCTAGAAATCTACAAACATTATTTACTGATGCTGTGTTATATAACCTTAGACAAAAAGGCACTCTAATGAAATTGAAATACTGCTTGGGGCTCTGGAAAAATAATAACAGAATGAAAAATCTGTTTACCTTTCTAATATTATAGCACACCTAGACATTAAAAATATACATAGTCTGGAACACATATTTCACTCAGTACAGAGGCATAATTGTGTGTGTGATATTGTTTTTTATACAACAGATCTAAAAATGATATACTAGAGAAAGAAATCACTTGTGGACCATCTGTGCAGTCTCTGATTGGAGGTCAATATCTATCTACTTCATATAATCATCAAATAAATGCTCTTTTTGTTGTTGAGGCATGCAAACCTATCCTCTGGTTTGATCCTGCCTTTTTGAATGTGGTAACTTTGATGTTTGTCACGCAGGGTTATTTCTGCAGTTATTACATTTGTGAGGAATCCCTGCATGGACCTCAACAGGAAATTAAAAGACAGGTACCCACAGGAATGGGCTCAAAGAATTTTGTAGAACATGAAAACTTCATGGAGGAACATCAGAATGGATCATCCATTAATGAGTTTTCCTGTCATGGTTACAGACAATAATACTGTTCTCCTGTCATGTAACATGATTGACTTGAGTAGCCAGGAAATCATTTTTGAATTCAGTGATCCCCCTTAAAGAAAATGCTAATATAATAAAAACAGACTGGCCATATTGTGGCTAAATGTAAGTTACTTAATATAATGTCTTGTTTGTAAATCTATTGTATACAAGAAATATGATAATCATGCTTTTGCACTGAATAAAATATCTGTTCCAGACATTGTAGAACCTGGAATTCACTCTCTTTCTACTTGAAAATAGCCACGGTCTTCAGTGAGCGCATTATCTGATGTCATTTCCAGGATGCTGGCAACTAGACTGACCAGCGTGAACAAATTCTTTTTACAAATATATTTTTTATAAATTTGAATTATGAAGTTAAGCATGGTTAATAATGTATAAAACATCAGACAGCATCATGTTGAAATCAGAATTTGAAAAACCTATTTATGAGAAGAGTTTATAATTAAATGTTAAATGTCCCCTTTTCTTTTTTCTTTCTTTTTTTGAGCAAATGCACTCACTTTGTGTTCATGATTTTTAAATCATTAAAATTTTCTGCTGTAATTGGTCTTGTTTTGATGTCTTTTCCTGAAATGTTGCATAAAATACAGTTTCAAATGGAGATTGCATTGCTACCATTTGCATTATTTTGCTTGCATTTTAAGTTGTAACATACTCTTCACCACAGTGAATACTTAGAATGCGTTGCGATTGTCAAAATATTACGACAGGATTAATGATTCATTACATATTTGGTGAATGCTGCTGAAACATTTCTTACTTCCATTATAAGTTGCCATAAAGTCTGCAAACCTTACAATCCTCATCTCCATGCATGCACCATTGGTATTTTATGGCCAAAATGTTATACTGCCTTCTAATAGTCTCACCTCTCATCTCCTGTGAGAAATAGACACATTCATTCAACGCACAAAGATCTTTTGAAGGGCAGAATATGTTTTTGTGCCTTCTTATGTGGTAAAAAGCGATTTGCCGAAGTCCACAGTAAAGCACTGAGGCAGTTTGTCTAAACACATGGCAACCTGTCACAATAAAACTGATAAAAGAAGGACCTCTGCTGGAAGCTCCACATTTTTTTGTCCTCGTCTTGACAGACCTTTAAAACAAGGAAACAGGGAGTTGCTTCGGGACATTCTTGACCTGGACATCACAAACAACGTGTGGCAAATGGAAAACACCTGACACTGTCCATCGTGATGTTTGTGAGATCTCACATCTTACTTTGTGCCAGTTCTAACTTAACTATTCTCATATGAGATCAAAAAGTCAGCCCTACATGACAAGTTTTGGAAATCAAATGACTTTCCAGTAACAGCTTATTTCAAATTGAGAGCAGATGCTATTTCACATAGTGATGTTAAGCATATGAATATTGACATAACCTGTGTCTTCAACACTTGAGGAGTCCTAAACTCAGTTTTAGGCCCTGTTTGCCCCTCTGGCTATCACAGAGTGATCTTTTACTGTTGAAATTACAAGTCCTCCAAATGCTATGGAGGAGCCAGATGTCCTCACTGAGTGACAATCTTCTAACGGTGCTGTTTTATTTTTCATTAATTTGCAGAGCTGTTTTGTCTCGATTCTGCGCACAAGCTATTTCGCTTTTGTCAGCAGTTTGGTTAATACAAGTGATGTGCAAGAGTGGTAGAAATGTGGACCTTTAGAGACAAATATGGTCAAAGCTGCGACTGTATTCAAGCAAACCTTCCTTGATTATAATCTCAAGAGATCTAAATTGCATAAGTAGACAATTCACTCTCTGAAAGCAGACTGAAATTATATATTTTTCAAGGCGCAACAGCGAGGAGGGTCAGAGTCTTATGCAATTGTGCAAAACATCACTTTACAGCATAGACATGTCTTTGGGATGCAATGAAAATGTGGAATTTAGTGTGGTCCCACACAACCATGTGTGGGGTTTCTCCGCTGTTCGAAATTGCAAGTTAAACTTGTTTTGTCCTCTAAGGATGCAGCCAGTGCATAATTAACATTCCCTGGCTGTTTACGGTTGATTATTTAACTCAGTGGTTTTCCCTGGGAGCTGGTGATTATGCTGTTGCTCGACTACTAATAAAGAAATCCCTTTGAAATATGAAGGAGATTTGGCGAAGAGAAACCAGTTATTAAGACGGAGACCAAAAAAATCGGCACCATCCTCACATTCAGCTTAATGAAGTGAAACTAAACTGATAAATGGCGCAGTAAGACAACATGAAAAGGTAACACTTAAGTATAGGGACCAATTCTCACTATTCTCACTATTAACTAGTTGCAACTTTTCATCATCCTGAAAAAAGATGTATCACAGTTTCCACTAAAAATACCTATCAACACAACATTGTTCTTTTTCAACATTAATAATTCCACATTATTAATAATAAGAAATTATTGAGAATGATTTCGGAATGATCATGCAACACTGAAGACTGGAGTAATTCAAATGTATCTTTGTCATGAATAAATTGCATTTTTAAAACATAGCCCCCCATAGTAACATGCTAACCTTCTTAAAACCCCCTAGGGACGCCACCCAGAACACCCTAGCAACCCAAAAGTATGCCTTTCTTGAGCAACCGACAAGCGAACAAGCAAAAGGCCAGCCTACAAGTTGATTCTAACCAACTGAAAATTTTAATAAATGAGAGAGACTACATTTTGTTGAATGTGGTCTTATGGTTACTCATCAAAACCATAAACAAAAGGGAAAAAGGGAAAAGAGGAACAAGAGTTGGTGTTATTCATAGCCAATGCAGTAACAGAAAAATGTGTCCCATTGTTGTGAAGCCACATTTTGATTAGCTTTGACCCCTTTTAATGATGTTTAAAAAACGAATCACAATTATTGACGTGCATCATTGACATTTCAAAGTGTCAACAAGTTCACAGAACAATGTTGCTATTAACACAAGCTTGGGTTAAGATGCCACGAAATCAAAGCCGTTTATCTGAAATCACACTTGGAGAACAGACTTGGTTTATTTTTGCCATCTGGCAAACACTGCACTTCTGATACCACCAACAAAGTAAAAATGCAGCAGGACTGATGGAAGCCATTGCTCACATTGAGTTCATCATGAATTATATAATTTTCCCACTTATGGCAGATGAAAGTCTTGAGTGTGAATTAAAAAAAAAACAATTACACAAATGTGTATTATAGTGGGGAACATGGGAAAGAACATTGCGAGATTAGAGCACAGAGCATGTTCACTTCAGCGCACCAGAGATCGAGGTCACGTTCACCAGAGAAACACTCAGGATAAGCTGACAACACAGGGAGTAGTTGTGGATAAGACCACCTGTGAGTTTATGGAAGATATCTGAAGGACATGCTGATTGGTCACCATAAACAGAATGAGAATATTTGTATCGCCAACTGTTCCTGTGCAATGGGAAAGGCATGGTTATTATTGGCATCACTGAGTTATTTACACAGCTCTCTAAAATACTTGAATCTGATTGGTCAACCAACTGCATTATTCAGGAGTGAGATATTTTTTGCATTATAATAATAAACTGAATAACTGTTATAGTTTACTACATAACTGTGCTGGTTTTATATCTCATTTCACCTGCAGCCTCTTTCTACTTGGACCATAAAATGATTTCAGCTAAAATCAATATTTCATGCCCATTCCTTTCTTTTTAATAATTAATTATTAATCAAAATATTATCAACTATGATAGTTCATCAATGATATACTAAAATAACACAGGACAGATGCAGGTTTTATTTTGGAAGAGGAGGAAGTACTGAATTAAAAAGTTGTCTTTAGGTCTCTAAATTTCATTAGGGCTTACTTTATTTCCACTCTTTCAAACAAAGAAGGTCATTTAAGGGTCAAGAGTTTCAACAGTAATTCGACAGTAAGGCTACACTATGAAAAGGCATCTGTCAGTCTATCAGCATTCACACAAAGAGCAAAAACAGAACAACTTCAGTCTGTCATATTTTTTCAAAGATCAGAGCAAGCAGCTACAAATCAGACAATGAAGGAAGGGACACAGAACACTGTTACTGAAATATCCATATCTGTTACTCACCTGCAAGGCTGCAACTGAACAAATATGAGAAAAGAAACATAAAATGACGTAATCACCAGCAATAACTCATTTGTTTTTCATCCAATTTGTGTCTTTACATTCATGCATTTAGCTGACACATTTATCCAAAGCAACTTACAGTGCATTCAGGCTATACATTCTTTTTCCAGTATTTTTGTTCCCTGGGAATTGAACCCACAACTTTTTGTGCTGCTAATGCAGTGCTCTACGACTGAGCCACAGGACTCGCTTTTCACCTGTTTAGGCATTCATATTTCTGGGGTCAGTAATTTATTTTATGCTTTAACTAATGCTATTATTAGACTGATGATATCTTACAATAATACAGGTTTTAGTTTACTTTTTTTAGGCTTCGATCTTTAGCGTAACTCTTGCTCTCTGGGAATCAAACCCACAACCTTGCATTGCTAATGCAACGCGTCACCACTTGAGCCACAGGAACACTTATATAACACATATATAACATTTATGTATTCATTTATTTGTTTGTCAAAAAAGCAATAGAACATTATATGGAGACATGGATTCATCTATCATCATAAAACTAATAATAACTATGGGTGCCCCCAAATTACAAAACAATATTAAATAAATGGTTTGCTAGATACTAGGTCTGAATGGGTCAACAAATCTAAATGTCTGTTGCTAAAAACCGGCTGATTGTACACCTTCATGTTCAGCAGTGGCTGTATTTCTTCTAAACCTAGAGGAGATCAAAGTCGATGCCTCTAAAAGGGTCACACTCAGTGTCATATTGCAAAACAAGTCGTGGACCACGGGGGATAGAGTTGGATGTCAAATAGCCTATATTAAAAACAGCTTTGCTTAGAAAGTAAATCCAGACCGTGGGTGGAGGACCAGGACCAGACTTGCCCAGAGCAAGTGGATGGAGCTTAACAACTCATTCTTGAACGAAAAGTATAAAACCTTAAACAGCTTGAATAACATGTTTAGCTCTTAATGCTGGATATAAGATAAACTCCAAAGAAAGGTTAAGATGTTAGCTAGGTG
This sequence comes from Carassius auratus, assembly GCF_003368295.1. Lineage (NCBI taxonomy): Eukaryota > Metazoa > Chordata > Actinopteri > Cypriniformes > Cyprinidae > Carassius > Carassius auratus. The sequence continues at coordinate 160,301 of NW_020528128.1, forward strand.
ACTGTACACATTAGCACACTAACCAGCATCTGCATGCCAGCTGAAATTATATTTAGTATCCAAAAATGCAATCTGAAGATCAAACAGGCAGCTATTTAGTTTATTTCCATTTTAGGACGCAGATTGTTGACTGCCATTATCAGAAAACTGCAGTTAGTTCATTTTAGCTACAATAAATGTCCTACAATGTAATTGTTAGATTAACAACAGCAAAACAATTTGTTTTCAGTTTCCAAGGAAATTAAAACAAAGGCAACAAGGCTGTGATTATTTGAGCAGGAGTTCTGCATTAACGTGTGGGAGCAATCCATAATTGTTTTCACAACTTTCTACATGTTGCCGTCTCATCATCATTGCACTCCTTTCATACACTTGCCCTTGTCTGTCCTTACTTTTTTGCTGCAGAAGATGCAACCAAGCAGTCTAGCTTCAGTCCATTTCGCCCCTTGTGGTTGATGCTGTAATTACACACACTACACAGAAAAATCAAACATCTTTTCTAAGGTCTACGTATTGTGACGAAATACAATTTAAATTTCAAAACGTCAAAATAAATAAATAAATAAATCTCTTATTATATTATGTTGCATTTTAAATGTTTACTAATATGATGTTCTTATTATTTTTGTCTTGTTTTTTAGTACAAATATCTACAAATTATTAACTCTTACATTGAAAATTTAAGGTTTATTTAATATGTCTCTTGTTTTCTGTTTTTTTTTTTTTATATATATACATATCAAATAAGGTTTTTTCTTAAAACGAGAAAGGTAATCTTGTGTAATCTTGTTAAAACTTCATCTTGATCATTTATCCATTAACAACATTTCATGTCTTACTGCTTCTTTTACTGCTTCTCAAATACTTGATTTAAGAATGTTTTTTATTTGAAAAACAAACCAAAAATGCTAAGTAAGACTTTTTACACCGCAGGGGATAGATGAACTACTATCCTATCTTATTACATGCAGTACGTATTATTAAATGGATTTTCTGAAAGGCATGAGAAGTTTGAATCTTCAGAATCTTACACCCTCGGGCAGATCGTTTTAAATTGCAATTCCCATGTAAAGTCATTCTCAGCACACACAGCTTGTCGAACCTCCTGGTTTGTGGTCTGCCAGGGATATTTTAGTGGTTACAACTTGTACACAGTTGGCTGTTCCTCTGTATTTACAGCCTCTGTGTTTATGGGGTAGTGCTGAATATGCATATGAGACACAACGGGAGTCTTAAACCTGGCATCATCAAATACCTCCCTCTGAATCCACTCTTTGTACCAGGCCTTTCATGAAGAGGGATTCACATTACTTCACTATAACCAAAATGAGCAAGACCTGGCAAGGTAAAGCCTCATAACTTGCTCCTTGAGGGTAGTTCTGTCCAACATTTAGACCTAGTGTGCTGACTCGCTGCATTTCTAAGGCACCATCCTAAACACTGTGGAACATAGGTAGCTTGTTGCAGTGCATTATGGGATTGCTTCTCTGCAAAGAACGCATGCAATTCTACGATAGGTATGAATGAGTGTAGAATGAAAGAAATCCGGATTTACTGTACATTTTTTATTTTGTCATGATCATGTGACCTACCAGCGTCAGTTTCATCACTTCACTGACATTCACAAATCCTCTCCTGTGCCCTAATGGGACAGTAAAGTGTCCATCAGATCATGCCAGAAATTATATATTTTCCAGGGACTTGAATGAATGAATGAATGAATGAATGAATGAATGAATGAATGAATGAATGAATGAATGAATGAAAGAATAAAAGAATGAATACTGAAAATTCAGACATACTACTCTGTTCACTGTTTTTCACCTAGTAGGGAATTATGTTTTTATTATATATTTCAGATGCAGCCAAGGTAAGAAGGCAACACAATTAATATGTCTATGTTTTGGAACAACTTGCTTCCACATCAGGAGTGCATGCATTATGTTTTAAAATGCTTCTCTTGCATGCAGCTCACTAGGTTTCAGAACAAAGATTTTGTTTAACTGAACAACTAACCCTTAAATAGTAATACCTGTGATGATAACCTAATTTCTGCTCACAATGGAATTCCACCTGGGTCATGTGAAACTGCAGAATACAGGAAATCACATTCCCGTGGCCTAATGACATAGTGATAAACGTTTTCTCAACAATAAAGCACAAAAAAAAAATGTTAATACTAAAGCATATAAATGTACATGCCAGGTGGTTCTGAGAGCTTGGCTGCATTATGTATCTCTTTACTTTTATGACACTTGGCATGCTATGATGCAAACCCCCGATGGAGTGAAAACAGAATACATGCTGACTAAATTGCTTCATTATCATGGAGGTGAATCAGGAAAGACATTTTGAGAAAAGTGAAGTTATTTAAATGGAAACCAGGACTGTCAGGTGTACAAATTGTAAAAGTTTAAAGATTTCAAACAAAGGCCTGAAAGGTTTCAAGTTATGTAATAAGCCTACAAAACCAAAGAAAACAAAGGCCAGATGTGAACGCCTTCCCCTCTTTGATAGTGACTAATGCGCTAATGAGGGGCCAGAAGAGCCGGGTGCATTGGAAAAAGACTAACATCAAATATTTAATGTGAAATATAACACCTATTGGTGTTCATGGACTATAAATGTATTTTGACTATGTCGAAAGATCAAAATTTAGGTATTGTCAATAATTGCAGTGAATATCACAACAAATACTTAAACAGACATTACCAAAAGTACCTTTTAATGTCAATATATTTTCATATTCCATTTTATAGCACAAAAAAATGTATGCATGTTATTTTCGTTTGTATTATTTAATTATTTATTCATTCAATCAACAATTACACATATCAGAGTGTATGATGATGTAAATAATATTTGATTTTATATATATATATATTTTTTTTCCCTAATTGAATCCTTGATTCAGAGCTTCATGAGGTCATACATGGGCGATGACTTCTTCAAACCAAAGACTCCTTGATGTTGAGGCTGAATATGAAAACATACCTTTTATTGCCTCTGGCTAGCATATCGTCTATAACCATTTCCAAGTCTCACCGAGCTGAAAAAAAAAAGAAAGAAATGGATTTTATGTTCTCTTTAAAAACAACTTCCTCAAAGTAAAGAAAAAAAGTTTCTCTCCCTGACATCCAACTGTTAAGGTGTGTTTTATTGTTGCAGTTTAAAACATTGGCTCTAAAACAGAAAGTAGTTGTATAATGAGATCATTTGATTGCAATTTGTGTGGTGGAATATGGAAATACTGCACCAATTAATACAGAGAGGCCTAACCATTCAGCTTCACGTAATCAAAGATGTTTCGAACAGCAATAAAACATAGTCTCCTTGGCAGCTCTGCGTGGCATAATCTAAACGCATCTATTCATTAAGTAAAAATAAATCTGCTGAGCTCAGCACTAATATATTTTTCTCTATTTCATTTTGGTTCTCTAAGACTTCAGGATTAATCAAATAATGAGAGGGAACAACAACTATAAAACAGAGGTCCAAGTTCTACATCCAATGGAAAATGTCAATTCCTTCCAGGCTTTTTGTTCCAACTCTGTAGAAAAAAAACTAAAAATACAAAAATAAATAAAGAGAGAGGGCAAGGGAGAGTGAATGCACTGCTTCCCAACCAGTACCTGTATACCTGAAGACTTCAAGCCTGTCCAAGCAAACGGGTTCAGTGAAAAAGTGTGTCAGTCAACCTTTTTTTTTTTTTTTTGATTGTTTGTTTGTTTACATTACAAGCGTGCCATGAACCTAACTCATGCAATTCTGCATCATTTTGCAATTGTGCATGCTATGTGTTTGCATATGATGAAATATCTAACATAATGTGTGTTTTAAAAAGGTTTGACTTTGAATGCTATGACATTTTCACCTATCGCAGATTAATATTGATGTAGAATCATAAATAAAACCTCCTGGTGCTATAAAAACATTGCTCAGGTTGAGTATCTCATCCAGCATGACACAGCACCAGTGGTTCAACCAGTGGTGGAATTACATAGTCTCTTATTATAAAATGATGTTTTATAATAATAATTTGTTTATTATTATTATTTTTAAATAATTATAGAATAATTTTTGCTTATCTGTTTGGTGACTCTCTTATAGGTTCAACTTTAAAGTAAATTGCACTGATCTTGTAGAGTTTCTAATCCATTAAAACTTATTATCTAAAATTGCCATTGTTAATATCAGATACATTTATCCATGTATTTATCTTTCCTTTGTTTTGATAACACTTCAGATAAGGCTATAATAATGTATTCTGTTTGCCATTATAAAAAGAAAGAATGAAAGAAAGTTCAAGTGTTTTATTGCAGTTTTTGTATATACTGTGCAGCAGTGACTTTCCTTTCACTTGTCTAATTATAATTCACACTGATTTTTTCCATTTCCATAATCTCTCTTTACCAAGAATCAAAGGGTGTTCTAATTATGGCTATTAGGAAACACTCTTTGATGTAATCGTTTGATGTGTATATTACTGTCTGCTCTCATTATTCGGGCCTGTCAAGTTCATTCTCCGTTAAATGCTCACCTTAATGTTCGTTAGTGTTGTTAGTCCACTTACAGTTACGCTGTCCAGCATCAGGTCTGATTAATTGAATACAGCCTTTTATTTCTCTCAGAAGGTTATTTGTTTTGCAGCTGGCTTAACAAATTAAAATCAAGTGCTAAGCATTTAAAAAGCACAATAATCAGTTATTTTAAACATCAGCTAAAACTGAAATTACTATCACATGTGTGTACGTGTGGGCGAGAGAGCTGGGCTTTGGAGAGCAGGATAAGGCTGCACTTATTTCCAGCTGCATGGGTAAAATGTTCTTCACAACAGACTCAAGGACATCAAGGATGGCAAAAGTTTTATCTAGAAAAGTTTTTATCCACTGGTGATTAGGTTTGTGGGAAAATACTGCCCTTGTCTTGCATTCTGCTACATACAAACACATTTTTTAGCATGCAATTGTAATGTAATGTACTGTACTTGAAGTATTTAAATGTCATCGACAAGTTTAATGACAAAATAATCAAGCTTTCATCTGTTTCTTAACTCTTCAGTACACATATATTCTGTGTAATGCGGACCTCTAGTGTTAGAATATGACAGCGCTAGTTCTACAGACATACAGGGTCCAAAAGGCTCTTTATACAACGCAAATAAATTTCATACAACCCTCAATTCCCTAACAGTCATTCAAAATACTTTTTCCTCAACTGCACCAGTATTTTGAGTTTGTTAATTTAACTTGCAAAATGTAACTCAATGTCAAGGATTTATTAACTGAAAAATAACATATTAAAATAGATAAGATTAATAATACTCACTTGTGCTAAACAGGCACGTGCACACAGGCACGTGCACAGGTAGGGCTCAACCTGTGCAGAGCACATAGCACATGCCCTTTTTGTCCTTACACTCCGAAGTGCCTTTTTTTTTTATTTTTATTTTTTTTTATCAATGCTATTGGTCAGCCTTTACGCCTGTCTGTCTGTTTTACCAAATTAAAGTTCTTAAAACGAGCTTGTGTAAATCTTATTCGATCATCAAGCGGTCAATAAGCTGATAACTCCGCCCCTCTATATTCATTGAATCAACTGAAGTTCCACAGCAGCCGCACAGTAGACACCAGCTGAGCTGAACAAAGTTTTGCGAAGGGTAAATAAATATCTTGTTGTTTGAATAAGTACTACTAAACACTGTCTATAAAGGCTCATATTTTATTTATTTGATGTCTGACTGACTCACTGACTGAGACATGTGGGACGTCGCCTGAGAGAGAGGGCTAGCATTTGCCATCTAGTCATAGCCAATACATAGCCAACACTTAAATAGCCTGTGCGTACAGTTGCATTTCATCTTTTATAAAATGCTAATTTGGCCAAATGCATTTTACCACAGGAAAAACTGAGCGCTCCGTCTATATAGCTAAAAAAACTAGTTTGTAACCTGTAGATGAAAATGTAATGTGATGCCGGCAGCGGCAGGCGCCGTCGCCGTTTTAATGACCGACAGGAAAAAAAAAAAAAAAATCACATTTGCACACATTCGCTGGTCAAAAACGATATATTGATAAGTAATACAACAACATATAATTTGTTTTTACCATCGGAAAATCATAACAGGTGCGCCCCCGCGCTGTTTCGTACTCGAACTTACACAAAGCGACGAGTGATCCTCGTCACCTAGATAAGTGGTGGACAGTAACGGAGTAGCTTTACTTCGTTACTGTACTTAAGTACATTTTTCAAGTATCTGAACTTTACTGGAGTAGTTTTATTTTGAGTAACTTTTACTTTTACTTCACTACATTCCAAAGCATAAGATCGTACTTTTAACTTCACTACATTTCATAAAACATATCGTTACTCCCTATAATATATCACGTGCTCCGACACGCAGAAGCGGTGTCTGATTCATCATGAATGAACTGAGTCTTTTCAAAATAAACTTTACTCAGATCGCGAATCGCACTAAACGATTCGTTTACGAATTAGAATGATCCGATTGCAGCTGTTCTGGAGTCGACCCCTCACGGATTCAAATTAACGGTTTAGTGTGAGTCTACTGAAGTAAGAACAGGCAGATCTTGTGAGCGTGCGTGCGTCTGATGTTGCTAAAAGTAAGTTATTAATGTCGAAATTTAGGATTAATTATTGTAACTGAAAATCATATTTAGGTCAAAATTGTTAGTTGTTTGGGAACTAAATCCGCTGTAGATAGAGAACTATTTAAGCCCACTGAAATGCTCCAGTGCAAAGCAGACACATCTATCAGCGTCTCCGTGTATTAGGTTAAAAAATAAAATAAAATAACCTTAAACTAACACAGATTAAATAAAATAACTTATGCTTGTCCAAATTCCCCGCAACCGTAATATTAACAGTTTGGAAATGGAGTTATTTCTTACATTCTTTGGTCGAAGTTTTCAGATCGGCAATTCGGAGCCTGTTCGCGACTCGGTTGATTCAGATCCGCACTTCGGAGCCTGTTCGCGACTCGGTTGATTCAGATCGGGACTTCGGAGCCTGTTCGCGACTCGGTTGATTCAGATCCGCACTTCGGAGCCTGTTCGCGACTCGGTTGATTCAGATCGGCACTTCGGAGCCTGTTCGCGACTCGGTTGATTCAGATCGGGACTTCGGAGCCTGTTCGCGACTCGGTTGATTCAGATCGGGACTTCGGAGCCTGTTCGCGACTCGGTTGATTCAGATCGGGACTTCGGAGCCTGTTCGCGACTCGGTTGATTCAGATCGGCACTTCGGAGCCTGTTCGCGACTCGGTTGATTCAGATCGGCACTTCGTAGCCTGTTCGCGACTCGGTTGATTCAGATCGAGACTACGGAGACTGTTCGCGACTCGGTTGATTCAGGTCGCCACTTCGGAGCCTGTTCGCGACTCGGTTGATTCAGAGCGCCACTTCGGAGCATGTTCGCGACTCGGTTGATTCTGATCGGGATATCGGAGCATGTTTGAGATTTTTTTTTATTCAGATCTGGACATCGAAGCAAGTTTGTCAAACGGTTAATTGGTGATAAATGAATATTTGGACTTGAGGCTTTTTTTACCTGTCGATTCAGCATGTACATGGACCCACACACAAAGGTGGACACACTCTAGACTTAATCATCAGTAAAGCTCTAAACTTTTCATCCATTGTTATTAAGGACGTTATTCATAACCGCACTGAAAATAAGCAAATATTGTTAGCTGATGCTAACTGTCTAGCTAACAAGCTTGCTGGTGCTAACTTGAGGTAATTTTTATAATGTCCAAATATTTTTATTCAACCACCAAATATTTTTATTGTAGGTGGCGTAGTCCATATCAACGTAGTCCATATCAACAACAAAAATATATCTTCACTCCATATAGTGGTTATTTTGGAAAAAATCCCAGGTATTTTGATCAGTAGGATTATAAAAAAAAAGTGCTAATATAAAATTAAATTAGCCTATATAAAATTGCAAACATCTATCTTTCAGTACTTTTTTACTTAAGTACATAAAAAATGTAGTACTTTTGTACTTTCACTTGAGTAAAATTGAAAAAGGAGTACTTTTACTTTTACTGGAGTAATATTTTATTATACGTATCTGTACTTTTACTCAAGTACTTGATTTGTGTACTTCGTCCACCACTGTAGATAACATATTTCTAAGAAATTTCTTCTTTGATTTATGATTGCTGATACACTTAATTTATTAACATTTAGGCTTATCATGTTATGGTATACTCTCTGTATACTCTCTGTATAAAATGTTGTAAAACATGGTTTTACTACAGTAATGTAGTAGTAACTAAAAGAAAAATGACAGAAGATCACTGAAATCTTTATATTTTATCATGCAGAATGTAATTCATGATTCATTCCAAGGGTTCATTAATTTGATCCAAAATACAGCAAAATCAGTAATATTGTGTAATATTTTTACAATTTTAAATAACTGTTTACTATTTGAATATTTTAAAATGTAATTTATTTTTGTGATCAAAGCTGAATTTTCAGCATCATTACTCCAGTTCTCTTCAGTGTCACGTGATCCTTCAGAAATGCTTTTCACTGCAACTGTACTTTTCACACTATTTTTATTTATTTTTTCATTGCTGGCTTATTTTAGGGAAAGTGTAGTGAATAAGAGACCTTCAAGAGACCAACATCCCTGGTCCACCACAGTATCAAATTTTTGCCAGATACATGGCTCACAGAAGGTTGCTGTTGTATTAGGTTTAAAGAAGCCCTTAAAACCCTGTTTATCTATATTATCTAATTATCTAATATTATTGTTATGGTTGTTATTAATCGTGAATAAATCTAAAGCTTTTGAGACTATTATTTTGTGTTACTGAATTTGTCATGAAGATGTGACCATTTCTTCCTTTTATGCAGGCTTACTAAATATTCTCTAATAAAAAAAAGGGGGGGGGGGTGCCCTTTTTCAGTTTCAGCACATGCCCCTCAAAAGGTCTGTGCACTGCCCTGGTGCTAAATGTATAAACTGCAACTTTATACCATGCACAAACTGGATCTGCTGTTAAAATAGGAGACCTGGGGTTAGTTGTCACACTGTTGCCCCAAAAGACATTTATATGACATTTGCCTTAGACTTTGTGACTATGTGCATGGATTCAGTAGCTATCTTGGAAAAGGATTCAGAGATGCCATTGCTGGATTTGTCATCTCATATGAGTGATTATATATATATATTATTATTATTAATTTTTTTTTATTTTTTTTTTTGGTGGAAGAAAAATATTCTAATATAAATATTCTAATGTATTCTAAATATAAACCAATTATCATTTTGTTTTAAATAGCTATATTAAGTGAGATTTTATTCTGCGATTTGTACATCAGACAGCCATAAAAGACAACAACAACAAAAACAACAGTAACTGAAATCCACGCAATTCATTCTTGATCGCTGTTGACGTTTTATTTCTCTTAGTGAAGGAGTGACCAATCAGGTACCTGTCCCTTCAGCGGAGCGTTTTTATTGGCTACCAAAAACACACGGATGGCCGTGCACGTGAGCAATCTTACGTAAGGCCACAACAAGCCAATCACAGCTCTTAAATCCTACAGGAAGTTGTGTAGTTGCGTCGCTATTTTCACTGGTTCTCGTGTTTTATCTAAACACAAGAAAGAAATTTAACTGACTCATATTATTTGTCATTTGCAGCGTTTCATTTTCATTCCAGCAAAATGAAACACAGCTCCAACGTTCCCGCGTTTCTCACCAAGCTTTGGACCCTCGTCGAGGATTCGGACACAAATGAATTTATTTGCTGGAGCCAGGTAAATGAGAGAAATAATTTAACGTTTGATGTTAGCATTCTAGCTTAGCATAAGTTACAGTGAGACAGTTATTTGTGACCCAGGAAACGTTACTATATTTACAAATGTATATTATGATGGGTGGGTTTTAGATCATAGATGCCGTGCATTGCAATGATTAAGTATTAAAGATTTGCTATAACATATTTTGCTATAACAAGTCTCAGTTAGCTTAACGCAGCACACCTAGCAAGAGCTTTTAAATAATATAATAAATAAAAATAAATCAGATAGAACAGGAAAAGAATAGAGCAAGCTAGTGTTAGAAGTTTATATATATATATATATATATATATATATGTGTGTGTGTGTGTGTGTGTGTGTGTGTGTGTGTGTGTGTGTGTATATATATATATATATATATATATATATATATATATATATATATATATATATATATATATATAAGAAAATAGAATACAAAAAGATTAGAAAGGTAGTTATTTTTTAAGAGTAGAATTAGAATACTGAGTGCTAAAGTTAGAGGTTCAAATAAAGATGGAAGAGATGTGTTTTAAGCCGATTCTTGAAGATGGCTATTAGGACTCGGCTGTTCAGCTTGAGTTGGGGAGGTTATTCCACCAGAAGGGAACGTTTAATTTAAAAGTCCGTAAAAGTTATTTCGTGCTTCTTTGGGATGGCACAATCAAGTGACGTTCACTTGCAGAACGCAAGCTTCTAGAGGGCACATAAGTCTGCAGTAATGAATTTAGGTAAATGTGTGCAGAGCCTGTGGTAGTTTTGTAGGCAAACATCAATTCCTTGAATTTTAAGCGAGCAGCTATTGGTAGCCAGTGCAAATTGATAAAGAGAGGTGTGACATGTATTTTTTAGGCTCATTAAAAATTAATCTTGCTGCTATGTTCTGGGTTAATTTGTAAAGTTTTGATAGAACTGGCTGGAAGACCTGCCAAGAGAGCATTGCAATAGTCCAGCCTGGACAAAACAAGAGCTTGAACAAGGAGTTGTGCAGCATGTTCTGAAAGAAAGGGCCTTATTTATTAGTTATATTGTTATTTATTTAGCTTTTTAGATGATTTGGATATGCAAATAAATGAATGAACTATATAACTATTGTTATATAAGAATGTATCTGTATATACACACACACACACACACACACAATAAAAATAACAGTATGAAGACACATACAAGCTTGTGTGTATATATACAGATACATACTTATATAACAATCATAAATAAACAAGGACAAAACAGTCATTGCACTATAGTTGATTCATTTATTTGCATGTGCAAATCATCTAAAAAACTAAATAAATAACATTATGACTAATAAATAAGGCCCTTTCTTTCAGAATATGCTGCACAACTGCTTGTTCAAGCTCTTGTTCTGTCCAGGCTGGTCTATTGCAATGTACTGTTATTTTTATTTCACTTTCTCAGTGAAATACAAAAGTAGCTTTTTTTGAACAATGTAAATGCTGTTCTATTCAATCGAGAATTTATATTGACCATGCCTATACATTAAAAAAATATATAAAAATAAACGAGAGCGAGAGAGTCTATGTGCTATATTGTGAGTCAAGCAAATGTCCTTGTGTGTTCTACATAATAAGGAACAGCATACAGAATGACAAGTCTGTTTTCTTTAGCTAAAAGGGCACTTAATTTATTTTTATAGGAAGGAAATAGTTTCCTTGTACTGGATGAACAAAGGTTTGCAAAAGAGATTCTCCCCAAATTTTTCAAGCACAACAACATGGCCAGTTTCGTCCGACAGCTCAACATGTGTAAGTGTGTTCTTTAAACCTCCCCCGAAATTCTCCTCCTTCCTCTTTGTTCAGCTGTAATTTGAGATCAGTGTTTGTTTCTTTGTTCACAAACAGATGGTTTTCGCAAGGTGATGCACATTGAAACGGGCATAGTGAAGCAAGAGCGAGATGGACCAGTTGAATTCCAGCATCCATACTTCAAACATGGGCAAGATGACTTGCTAGAGAATATCAAAAGAAAGGTAAGACATATCTGTTAAAAATGAATACATTAGACAGTGGAGACCTGAAAATAAGATGCAAATTTAAAAAAATGTAAAGAACAAATAGTTTAGAATTGTAACTTTTGTAAGTAATTCTTATTCTTGATTGTATATAATTATAGGTCTCCAATGCACGTCCTGAAGAGAACAAAATAAGACAAGAAGATCTTTCTAAAATTCTGACAAATGTACAGAATGTCCACGAGCAGCAAGAAAACATGGATGCTAGACTTGCTACGCTGAAAAGGTAATGTAAAGCCTTTCATAATCAACATCAGTAGTGGCCAATGGGTTGAACGTCCAAATTGCAATTTTTCAAAATGTAAATCATGCAAGGATTCTGTGGGACATTGCCAAACCGAACTGACTGTTGGCAGGTAATTTACATATCCGTAGCATTATGGCAAAGTGTAATGAAATGAAATGATTTTTTTGTATGTCTGACTGAAACATGGTTGAACGCTACTTCACCATCAGCAATGTTGTGTGTCCCTGGTTATAATAATTTTTTTGAAGTGATGGGTTGGTGGGTAGAGGTGGGGGTATTATGTTTTATATTAAGGATATTATTCTGTGTACTGAATTACAGTTAGTTTATAACTTAGATATGGAAAAGTTTTAGATGTTTCTCTTTCACCACAAATGTCTTTTATAATTATTGCAGTTTATTGGCCACCTTCAGCAAAAATAATTAATTTTATGATAAATTATATAAGCTTCTTAAATTATAGTATTTTACTAAAGAAGTTATTCTATTTGGAGACTTAAATGTAAAATGGTTAGATAAAACGGGAAGGAAGAAATTGAATAATATAACTATAACTTTGATCTGAAACCGCATGTAAAAGGACCTAGATCGTCTGAAACACAAATTGACTTAATTTTTACAAATAAACTTGAATATGTACTTAATACTTTTAATATGATTACAGGATTGTCAGACCATAATTTAACTTTGGTAGTAAGAAAACTGAAAAAGAGGAGGTTTAGTCATCAGACTAAACAAATATACAATTATATAGAAAAATATACAATTTTAGAATACCAAAAAGTGATGTAAATAATTTAAAAGGGCATTAGAAGATGGGAAGAACAATTTTTCAAAATTTTGTTGAAAGGGATACAAATGTTCTAATTGATGTTATTCAAACTACTGTAAATAGTTTCAGACTTAAGTTGAAAGTAGACCAAGGAAGAAAAATATCTTCCCATTGTTAAATGAAAATATTTGGTCACTTAATGAAACGGAGATAAAGAATTGAAACATTTTTAAATCTATGATGAAATATGAAAAGATACATTTTAATATGCTTAACATGCTATGATAGCAAATACTTTTAATAATTATTTTGTAGATGTAATAAGTGTTTTTACTAAGACTATTTGTCCAGATATTTCATCTATTGCATTGATGGATAGTGTCTTGTTTATTTAAAAAAAGTAGCTTACTCTTAAACAAGTGTCAAATAGAGAAGTTGATAGAATAATTAGTTAACTTAAAAATTCAGCTAAAGATAAATATGGATTGGATTCTTTTTTTCTTTTTTTTTACTCAAAATAATTATTTACTGGACCCCTAACTCAGATTATTAATTATTATCAATAACACAAGGAAGTTTTCCTCTGCATTGAAATTTGGAGTAATTACCCCATTCATAACTCTGGAAGATATACAGAAATTAGTAATTATAGACCAATAAATATTCTCTCTGTAATGTCAAAAGTCACAGAAAAATGGGTAGTGGAGCTAAAAATCACATATCTTAATAATTGCATTTTCCCCTTCACCTTATGCAATTCAATTTTAACAAAAAAAAAAAATATTCTACAGAAACTGCAAATTTGTTTATGTTGGAAAATATATTCAGTATTTGATGGATAAAAGAGGTATAGTTGGTGCTGTATTCCTGTATTTTAAGAAAGCTTTTGAAACTGTAAATCATGAGATTTTACTTTGTTATTTAGTTTACATTTTTCAACTGAGTAATAAATCTTATTTAGAAAATAGAAAACAATTCAAACAGGTTATAAATGCAACATCAGATTACTTGGATTATAATATTGGAGTCCCACAAGGTTCTATGTTCAGCCCATTATTGTTTAGGATGTATGTAAATGATTTACTAAATGTATGTCCTCCAGATGTCTTTTGTCAAATTTATGCGGATGATATTGTGTTGTATGTACATGCAAAAAGTCAACAACAGGCTGCACAAAAATTTACTGAAACTATGAATCATTTGATTAAATTTGTTGATTTGGTACTTATTTGTATGATCTTAAATAGTTTTGCTCCACCTGTTTTCATGGAATACATGGGTCAGATAACAGGACGCTGTACACCTGCAGGTATTAGAGATGATCGTAACGACCGTTAAGAAAAACTACCTTTGGTAAATTATCTTTTGCTTTTAGAGAAAAACATGAGTGGAATAGACTCCCATTAGAGTTGAAAGGATTAAAACAGTAAACGAAAATATGGTTATTGACCCATCAAAATTGTGATCATTTAAAGTGAATTATAGAAATGTCCATTATATGGCAAAAATTCCTGGTATGTTTTCCTCAAAAACCTTAATTTCTTTGCAACTGAAGACAGTAAGACATGAACATCATGGATGGCAATTATCAAGTAAATTATTCTGGAAGTGAACGAATCCATTTAATCTTGTCCATGTGCATTTTCCCAGAAGTTAAGGGAACAGACAGACTAGTCACTAATTGTGATTAATAATGCCCTGTTCAGCAAGTACCAGTATGGTTAAACCACTCCGAATATCATAGTAACAGGAACAAGGACCTACACTCTGACATCATGGTGTGTTCTTTAGAAAATATATAACTCATTCTCTTTACTGTTGTCTTTTCTTCAGAGAGAATGAAGCTCTTTGGACAGAGATTTCAGACCTCAGACAGAAACATGCACAGCAGCAGCAGGTCATAAAGGAGGTATGTTCTACTTGAATGTAGCAGCTTTGCAGACATTCCTATTGTATATCAACATAAAATGTGCACAACCTAATGAACGGGTTTGAATTCTAATGCCACTTTTTGTATTGTCCCTTCCAGCTGGTGCAGTTCATCTTCACTTTGGTTCAGAACAATCGCATGTTAAATTTAAAACGCAAAAGGTAAGACTAAAAAGTATTTGTACGCATCTAATAAAAGAACCGGCATTTAAAGGTTTAGGGTTGTTTTTTGTTTAGTTTTTTTATAGAGACAGAAATTACTGGTTTTTTATTCATTTGTGCTATTTTTTTTTTTTTTTTTGAGGTCTACTTATGTAATTATTTTTTTCTTACATCAAGAAACCGCATAATATAGAAGTAATAGGCTATTTTCTGTCCTGTTTTGACCCCCCTTATGGGAATGTTCTGTTTGAATAGCCATGGTGGATTTTAAAATCGGAAGCAAATGCCCACTGGTATGATTGGCTAACAGTTGTGTATGTTGCATCCTTCTTAGATGGACGCTGCTGAGATTTAGGTTAAAAATGCATAAATGATCCGGATAAATCAAACAATCTGTGATTGCAAAGCAATATTGACCACATAATAAAAAAGTTACTCACACTTGTGTTGTGCGAACTTGTAGTCACATCCAATGGGCTCTTTGCACGTTGCCGGCACGTTGGATTTCCAATCAATGAGAGTGCCTAAAAATATTTCACATAGAGCAGCTGTTACTACACAGAGCCATGGTTAACAGAGAAGATGCGCAAATCCACGTTCATTTTCAGCGTTTATTTGCGCATCTTCTCAGTTAACAACGGCTCTGTGCTCTATGTGAAATCACGCACCTGATGGAATTAACCGCTGATTAGAGAACCGGCTTTACTGACAAGATGCGCATTAACGATCGGTGCAGCCCTAGTATTTTAAATAAATGTAACCTTTGTAAGCAAAAAAAAATGTTTTTCAAAAACATTTTTAAAATCCTAGACCCAAGACTATTGAATGATAGTTGTAGGTAAATTTCATATTGTCATATTTTTGACCAAGTTTTGAATTGTAAAAAAAAAATAAAAAATTCTGATTCATAAATTATTTTAGTAATTTTTACGTTTTTATTTATATATATATATCATTCTGATTTATTTTTATCAATTAAAAACATATTAATATACTTTTTACTATTATTAACATGCACCTTACTTGCTTTCTGATTACAGAACGCTTACTCTGAGCAGTAATGGAAAGAAGTCAAAATTCATCCACCAGATCTTCGAGGAACCTGTGGACCACAGCAAAGTAGGTTTAGAACCATCCAGAGGTGATTAGGTTCCGTGCACTTCGTCTCTCCTTCCCAGGAAGAAACATTTTGTCAGTTGTTTTTTTAATTGTAATGTTGCTATTCATTATCTTGCATTTTTCTCTCTTGATGAGATTTGAGGCAGGGTTCACTTTGTGTGAAATTGTCCTGCCACTGGATATGAACCTTAAATTGTGCGAATCACCGTCTGTTAAATTCACGTTGGTGGGGGACTGATTTATTTATATAAACATGATATTCCTCAATATTGAACCTTGAAGATCTGTTCATCAGAGACTCATCTTTTGCTGTCTCTGTTAGTCCCCAGTGAATGGACTCAATGGATCGAAAAACAGCTCTGACATTTCTGAAGATGTCGTCATTTGTGACATCACAGATGATGATGCGGACTTTATAGATGGCGTATCTGTACCGGCTGACCAAGTGTAAGCATTTAGGGGTTGATTCAAAGCATCGCACCTCTTTTGCATGAGGTTTTGTGGCAGAAAATTAGAAATCAGGTCTGTTTTTTTTTTTTTTTTCTTACAGAGATGCTGAAATTGTGGAAGTGGCTTATGAAAGCAGTCCGAATAAAAGAAACGACAGCACAATTGGAACCACTCAACAAGAAGCAGTACCCAAAAGCACGTCAAGCATCCTGCAATTGAACAAACCGTCAGGTCTAAGTTCAGAGGATCCAGTGAAGCTGATGGACTCTATTCTCAGCGAAAATGGAGCCCTTTCACAAAACATAAACCTTCTTGGCAAGTAAGTAGGCCAGTGTTGCCCATATATAATATAAAATTTGATATCTCTTGCGATGAGATCTTCACTCGTCAAGAGAAATGAAACAAAAACAAAAAACGCTTCTTGCTGTACGTTTTGATCAAGTATTATTCTAACTCTGAGAACCTATTTATGGAAGCCAAATTCTGCCGCATAAGAAAACAAATCGTGTTTTGGTAATCAATAATCCACAATTTTTTATCATAATTAATCTCACAATTAAATTATCTCATAAATTCAGCTTTTTATATTATAATATCATCTCTTTATTTCTCATAATTTTTATCTTATAATTATGACTTTTTCTCACCCCCCCCCCCCCATCATACTTAGTATGTCATATTTATGACTGTGTCTATCAAGGTTTTTTTTTTTCTCATGTGGTGTAAGTGGGCTTCACTTGAATTTGAATGGCTTCAACAAAGTTCAAGCTTTACATCTCTCTTTTTATTTCTTTATTTTTATTGGTGAGGCGCTTCTGCTTTAAGCATATTCAGTGAATATTTTCATTGTGAATTGAATCACTACAGAGTTGAGTTGATGGACTATCTGGACAGTATTGACTGCAGTCTGGAAGACTTCCAGGCCATGTTGTATGGAAAACAGTTCAGGCATTGATCCAGATATCATAGAGGTATGTTTGGAGATTCCATAAGCCCTTGTATCCACATTCCTTTTATTTCCTTTTGTTGAATATCTCTAAAATAATTTCCACTGATGCATTGATCAGCTGCTATAATTCACCTTGGTGACCAGTTTCATTTTATTCTGCATTGTCATATTTTTTATAATTTTTTTTCTTTTGCTGTTGGCAGGAAGCTGTCTCAGAAACAAAGGGTAAAGCCAACAAAGGGAAGTCTGAGCCTGGCAACACAGGTAAGTGTTGTATGTTCCTCTGTAAAATATCTGTCATGCCCTCGCTGTGCTGTGTTTGCTAGCGTCTCGGTTCCTTCTTTCAGATAAGCAGCTGATCCAGTACACAACCTGCCCTCTGCTGGCCTTCCTGGATGGATGCTCCCCTCTGGCCCCATCAGATCCTCCAGCTGAAAACCTGACCCAATCTATCCTGCCCCAGAGCCCTGAAGAACCCGCGGACCTGTTGGACAAGGCCCTGGAGATGGAGACCCAGATTCCTCGCAGCTCTCTGATCCGTCTGGAGCCCCTCACAGAGGCAGAGGCGAGCGAGACCACGCTATTCTACCTGTGTGAACTGAACTCTGACCTGCCCAGCGCCGACACGCCACAGCTAGATATCTGAGAGCGAATTAGCCTGGAAAACAGGGACTGGACCTTTTCATTATTTGTAAATATTCATCAAAATGATGATATTTATTAGCCAGAATTTTTTTTTTGGTACCATCTGTCCCTCGGTTTGACATTCCTTCCTTTCACAGATACTTCTAGTTACTGTTCACTAGTTAGTGTTCCTTCCAGTATTTCCATCAGGAGATCAGGCTGCAGTTATGTTGCTGATTTATATTGCAGCTGTTTTGTGAAGCACGCGTTGTCCTGTTTTATTGTTGAGCAGTTCAGAAAAATGTTAGTTATACTTTGTGTATGGTATAGAAGTGCCTGCCTGATGTTCTAATGTCACTGTAAATCGATGTGAAGACTTTGGCTTATGGTTAGTTTCATAATGTTGGACAATACACAGTGATTATTGTTACTGTGCGATATTCATCATTATAAAAAGCTTTGCAGTCGCATTAAAGGTTGATTCTGGTGTTTATTAGATATATATATATATATATATATATATATATATATATATATATATATATATATATATATATATATATATATATATATATATATGTGTTCCTGTAGCTCAAGTGGTAGAGCATTGCGTTAGTTAGAGAGCAAGCAAGCGCAAGGTTGGGGGTTTGATTCCCTGGGAACACATGATAGGTAAAAATTGATAGCCTAAATGCACTGTAAGTTGCTTTGGATAAAAGTCTGCTAAATGCATAAATGTAATAAAATATATATATATATATATATATATATATATATATATATATATATATATATATATATAATCTCACGTAATTGTTTAAACTGCGAAAAGATGTATAAACCAGCTTCTGATGTGAATATCACGAACGTTAAATTTACCCCAGTAGACATACATTAGCAGTTAGCGAGAACAATATAAGGAGCATTTTGCAAAAATAAACATTTACTATATGTATGTATATATATATATATATATATATATATATATATATATATATATACACAATAATTTAAGTAGTGACATAATAATCAGAAATGTATATAAAAATTATTTGTGCTATTTAAATGATTCTTGTAAGTGCTGATTATTACACCTAAACTTTAACATTATTGTGATGTACCAAACAGGACGGTTCCAAGTTAACATACCATTATTTGTGATATTCATTTCCATTAAAAAAAATAAAAAATAGGTATTCGGAAACTTGAACCGTAATCAAATTAAATCATGAAATCTGTCAATACCCAGTTATATTTAGAAACTCCAATGAGAAAATAATCTGGGATTTAAACCTTTAATAAGAGGACATGTTAGGGGAGTACAATGCACTTGTCAAAAAGCAAAAAATAACACTGACATAAAACGTATGTGAGAACTGCAGTCAAGAAAACCACCAACCTGCTTAATACAATAAAGGGTCAAGGAAAACACAAGTAATCTATTCAGGGTTTTTTTTCAGCCAAGGATAATATATTCAGTGCAAAACATTGTTTAGCACACACATTGGCTACAAGAATGAAATGAATAGTGGTCAAACAACTAACATGTGCAAGTTGCAAAATGGTTAGCGCCGTTACAGTCATGTTCATAATGCAAATCATCAAAAAAGCGAAATGCATGACAAAATCTGCAATTTTAAGTTGCCTGTACATTTTTGACATGCTAATTCAACACTGTATATGCACGTTCAATAGGAAACTATGGATGTCATGATTTCTGGGAAAACATAACCTGCATTTTCACTATTGTTTTCACAAACAACTTGAGATACATTGTATTTATTTTTTTTTAGACCATACAGAGATTATTATGCGATTTTGATGAACACATTCTTGAAGGAAATATTAACATCACATCACAGGAAACCCAAGCGATGTTTTTCATTTATTTCAGCTCTTTTATGAATTAATAAACTCCTACATAAAAGCATGCAAGGTTCAAAAAACAACAACAACACATGTAGGGTCAGCTGAACGAACAAAACACTCAAGTATTTACATTTAGACACTACTATCCCTATACATGTGGATTTTCACATAATTAATGGCGGATTCACATTGCAAGCTTTTATTTCGATCCATCCTCTCAGTCGAAATCACGGTTAGTGAGGACCAGCGGAGCCACCAGGGTCCACACGTACAGAGAGATGCAGATCCAACTGGAGGTGATTTTCACCCACACAGAGGGCCACTTGCTGGTCATAGTCTCATAATTGGCATCAGGGCTATAAAATTTAAATAAAAGACACACACAGTAGATATTGAAAACTGCTGGTTAATAAAGTCAATATTTTAATTGAATTCATTTTAATTCTATATACACAATTCCACAAATGAAATCAAACATTTTAATATACTGTGGAACAATTTGATGAATGCCTTTTTGAAAATATGCCCTTTATCTGCTTCCAAAATAGGCCTAGTCAGACAAAGACATGATTACCAATACACTGGGCACTTAAACTTGGACACATACCTGTACCAGTTTGTCAGTGTCATCATGATGTACAGAGAAGCCAAGAAGAGCATGAAGTGGAAGAAAGAATAGCTATAGGTGACTCCGTCTTTCTCATTGTCAAAGGCACGGCTGGTGCCATCACCCACTTCAAAGTTCTCTGGAGCAGGACCATCCTCGATCAGAGCAGACTCGTCGCTGCTGAGGGTCAGTTTGTTCACTTGGGCATTGCTGGAGTTGCGGATGCTGAGGAATTAAAAAGACAAATTTTACTGCTGTATAGAACAATAGCTGCAAAAATAAATCATATCTTTTAACAAATTATCAACTTGCTTACCTGGAGTACAGCACACACATCAGGAACAAAATCAAGCCCACAATGCCCTGGGCATCCCACCACTGAACAACACGGTCCTGACCAGCAGGGGTGGTGCTGTTGAGGCCAATAATGCCAAGCAAGCTAGGGTTGCATTTGCGGTCTTTTGGGAAAAGAAAATCATTCTTTTAAACTGATTTTATGAGCAACAGAAAATTCATTTAAACAAACCTCTCTCAATCCTTACCAGGCTCATTGGTCATGGAAGACCAGGTCAGATACATGGTGTACAGAGTAACAATGGAGGACTGCAAGAGACCAGACCTGGGCTGGGACTCCTGGAGGAGGAAAGTAAAGACATCATTTAATTCTTGACGCTCACCTGATAAGACGCGTATCCAAACCTTGAGCAGTTTTAATAAGGAGACCATCACGGTTCCAATAATAGTCATACAAACAGACGTTTTGTATTCATTACCTGGATTTTAGGCAAGACGGACATGACAGATGCACCAACGCACAGCAACATGTTGAAGCTGATGAAGACTTTGTTCTCAGTGCAGCCATCGGAGTGAGTGTAATACACATAGAACAAGATCAGAGAGATCAGTGACAGAGCGTAGTTCATGGCTGTGGCAGACAGAAGAGCTACGGATGGTAGAAAAAAAAATTACGTTAGAACAATACAATCAATCTTCTCTATCACCGCATAAAACGGGGACAATACCTTTATAAATCAAGTTCTCAACGCATACCTGCATACCAGCAACGAGAGTTTCCCTCCTCCATTTTTTCCACCCAGGACTCATTCCAAGAGTGAGCAAAGTCGATCAAGAGCACCAACTGGATGAGGATGAAACAGAACGCTCCAGCCATGCCAATGTAAAACCAGACTGGAAGAGGCCCAAAAGAAGATCATCATGAGATCCTCACAAATAAATACGAGGAACAACTCATGTCTGCCTAATCTCACGCTCTCATTTCTTAAGATGACCAAACACTGTGCAGACTGTATAAATCCCACTGCAGATTGTATGTTATACATATAATGTAAAAATAAATGACACATATTTAGCAGTTACTTTTTAATTTGGTCACTACTGATAGAGCTAAATGGTAATTTAAAGTCACCTTTTACCCTTACATTGTAAATCATGTAATTGCATGCATATTTCATATTTGAGGCAATAAAACAAAACTTCACCAGTAGTAAAAGGGCCTTCAGGAATGAAGAAAGCTCCAACTGTAATAGCAGTGGCGGCCGCAAACTTGAAGAACCAAAACCTGGAGAAGATAAGAATATTTCAAAGATTAGTGAGGCTCAATGAGACGTTTCTGAAATTATTTGCACGTTAAACCTGTGTCTCGCTCATAAGAATTCAAATCTTTAAACTGTTGAGTTAGAGGTCATGACTTTAACCATTAGTTCACATCAACGCTTACATACCCGTTATGCACAGCGGCTCTTGGGTCCTGGCTGCTCTTGACCTTTACCATGATGAGAGAGAAGAGCAGGAAGAACATGGCCATCCCAAAGCACACACGATACACAGCCTTATAGCCCACCAGCACATCACAATTCACATGACCTTTGACTCCCGGGATGGACGACCCCGTTCCTCCTTCACAAAAGCCTGGAATCTGCAGTGACGTAAAACAACAACAACAACAACACAATCAGAATGCTTCAGCTGCAACCCTGTTAACCAAATACAAAATTTTCATTCCCAAGAAACAGTGCTGGGTCACCTTCTTCAGATGCCCCTCCATGCCTGGCATGAGCATGATGCAGGCGATGCCCACACCCAGCAGCATGAAGAAGGCATAGATCAGCCGAGTGACTGTGGAGTTGTTTCCACTCGGGCAGCATCTGCACAGCAGGCAGGGAGCACTGCCACAAAGGCAAGGAATCTGCAGATAAGATAAAAAAAGAAAAAGAAAAGAAAAAAGCACATTAAAGGTGATTTAAGCCATTTTACGATTCAAATAATCGTTTTATCTCAGTTTACATATTTCTGTGAAATCTGTCTGGTACTAGAACCCTAAATATATATAGCAATGGATGAGTCGTAATTAGGGCATGCATTGTGCATGACATTGTGACTAAAAATCCTCAAATCAATATAATTTTTTTCATAAACATTTGGCCATTGATAAATGACACTATTTTTATTAACAAAAAGAAGCTTAATACTGCAAATTCATTTAAGCATTACAATATGAAGGATGGGTAAATAATGCTTTTTAACCGTGCTTTTAAAAAATGCAATGCAAATAAAAATCTCAATATCCAGTAAGATGCCAAATCGATCATCTCTAGACATAAAAAGTGTCATTCTTCAAAATGAGCAGGGCTGGTGTGGTGTATTTTGCCGGTTCTCCCAAGGATCAAACTGAGTCAGGGATTTTTCTCTCAGAAGAAAAGACTTTATTTTAAGCAAAACAAAGTCGAGAGCTTGTTGCAAGAAGTTCTGTCGAAATGCTAGGTTGCATGTCATTATATACCCTTTACAGGGCGTTTCTAAATAGTCAAACTTTTCCTTAGGCTTGCAATTTTGATCCCTCCCTAGGGAGACGCTATGGTAAAGAGAAGAGGCCCATTGCATGTTTTTCCAGATGTTTCCTGAGACTTGCTATGGTAAAGAAAAGTGGTGGTCAGGATGTTTTTTGCAGACATAGGCACATTCCTTTCACACAAAGGCTATATGATTCTAATGGAATAAAACACGTATGTATAAGTATGACTAGATTCATCTTGATCATACTTGATTGAGCAAAATCCCACCAATAAAAATCTTCCACATATTCTCCCCTTTGAGACTTAATAAGTCTCACATTTGATTATTCTTATCCAGAGTGCTACTCCATAATCCAGTCATATTAGTTACACTACCTAGTG
>NW_020528129.1:0-22500 GCF_003368295.1 Carassius auratus
ATATATAAAAATTCAAGTGTACAGTTTTCTTTTATTGCATCTTGAAATAAATATTTATGAGTTCTGTGTTTGTTTATTTATTTATTTTATTTTTTATTTTACATTTTTTTAGGAAGATTACAGCCTTTAATCTCCTCAAAATAAATGTGCATATAAACCATGAACAATTTAATTATAGCTGTATTTATAAAATGCTTACTAAATATTAATTTTGGGAGAAGGCTATATAAAGCATGAACTGACTATTTACTAATGCTTAGCTAAGAATTGCAGCTATTATGAAGTGTTACCAATGCATTTACTAATGTTAACAATTGAGACATTATTTTAAAGTGTTACCAAATCCTTAAATAATTTAAAAGTGTTTTGTTATGATTTCATTAACCTATAAGCATTTGTGAAATAGTTCTGCTTGCATTACAGCTTAGTCTTCATCTGTGAGCTGAACAGTTTTACTGTTACATCCTTGAGATTATGTCAATTCAAATAAATGTCATGTCACAGGGTGTCAGAGGTCAGTATCAAATGAGTTTGAAATTATTATTTGCAGCACAAATAAGGTTTTTTAGGATTTTATTTAATCCCTGAAACTGTCAGAAAAGGATAAGGCCTAAGATATTTCTTAAGATGTAATGAAAACAGCACAATTAACAACAACAACAAAAAAATAACAATTTAAAAAACAGTTTTTTTTTCTGGTGATTAAAGAGATGTTTAAGTCTCTCTCTCTCTCTCTCTCTCAATTCAATTCAATTTCAATTTAGGTGCGCTTTATTGGCATGACAAAAACTGTACATTTGTATTGCCAAAGCAGTTGCAGCTGGGCTGCTTACAAATAGTGCACATATGTATTTACAGGAAGAAAAAGAATAATAGTAATAATAAAATATATAAAAAGTGTTAACCATGTAGTGCAAAGTGAATTAGTGTATGTGAATGTATAAGTTAGAAATAAAATAAAATAGAATATGGTATTAGGTTTACAGAGGCAAAATATACATCTAAGTAATACAACACAGTAATATGGCGTAACACAATCTTCATGTGCTGGAAACATCAGGTCAGGGCAGGTTGAGTGTTTTCTCTAACATCATGACAGGCAGACACATACTGAGCAGCAAACACACAGCAGTTCTTGTGTTCTCCTAACAGATACGGCAGTTTCTCCTGGTTCGGAAGAGTTTTAAATGTCTGATGGATCTGCTGTATTTTATCATAGAACCGTGTCCGTATGTCCGTGTATTTGGGGCATTCTGTTAGGAAGTGCAGTTCTGTTTCCATCTGATTCAGATCACAGTGTGAACACAGTCTCTGCTCCGCTGGCAGCCATGTTTTTCTGTGTCTGCCCGTCTCTATCATCAGCTTGTGTCCGCTGAGTCTGTATCTGGTCAGTGTGCTCCTCAGTTTCTGATCTGACACTGTGTACAGATACTCTGCCATACTGTACTCTCTCTTTAGAGTCAGATAGCATCGCATTTTACTCTGTTGATCTGTTTGGGTTTGCCAGTGAGTGATGTAGTTCTGTTTGATTTGTGCAGTAATCTGATTGATTCTGACGTGATTCAGAGCATCAGTAGATGTTAGTGGAGCATCAGTACTGAAGCTCTGGATCAGCTGAGGGAGGGGACTGCTTTCTTTGCTCATCTCTTGGTATTGAAGGGCTTTATAATGATATGATTGGGGGTCACTGAGTTTCAGATGTTTCCAGAATTTAATTGCCCTTTTTTGTATCTTTACGATTAGAGGATATTTGCCTAATTCTGCCCTGCATGCGTTATTTGTTGTGTGCCGGTGCACGTGTAATATATTTTTACACAGTTCTGCATGCAGGGTCTCAATTGGATGTTTTTCCCATTTGGTGAAATCTTGATTTGGATTGGTCAGTGGACCCCACACCTCACTGCCATAGAGTGCAATGGGCTCAATTACTGATTCTAATATTTTCAGCCAAATTCTAATAGGGATTTCTATAGGACATTGCCGTTTTATGGCGTAGAAGGCCCTGCGTGCTTTATCTCTCAGTTCATTCACAGCATGATTAAAGTTTCCTGTGGATGTGATTTTCAAACCCAGGTAGTTGTAGTGTGATGTGTGTGTTATCGGGTTAGTGCCTAATGTAAATGTGTGTTGTGTTCCCTGGGATCTGGATCTTTTCTGGAAGATCATGATTTTGGTTTTCTTCAGGTTGACTGTCAGGGCCCAGGTCTGGCAGTATTGTTCTAGCAGGTCCAGGTTCTGCTGTAGACCATGTTGAGTGGGAGACAGCAGAACCAGATCGTCTGCATACAGCAGGCATTTGATCTGTGAGTTGTGTAGTGTGAGGCCAGGGGCTGCGGATCGCTCCAGACTGCTTGCCAGTTCATTGATGTAGATGTTAAATAATGTTGGGCTTAAGCAGCAGCCCTGTCTCACACCACGCTCTTGGGAAAGATACCTCGTACGTTGGGTGCCAATTTTTACGCCACATTTACTTTCAGTGTACATTGATTTGATAAGGTCATAGGTTTTACCTCCTATGCCGCTTTCAATAAGTTTGTAAAACAGTCCTTGGTGCCAAATTGAGTCAAAAGCTTTTTTAAAGTCAATAAAGCATGCATATATTTTACCTTTTTCTTGGTTGACATGTTTTTCAATTAGAGTATGTAATGTATAGATGTGGTCAGATGTGCGGTAATTTGGTAAAATTACCGCACATCTCTCTCTGTTTTATTATTACTCTCTCTGTTTTATTAATTACTCTCTCTCTCTCTCTGTCTGTCTGTCTGCCACTCAGCTCACACCCCTCCCCCACTCACACTCACACACACACACACACAGTCAGCACTCATACATTCCTCAAACAGAGTGACAGAGTGAGATCAGATGTCTGACAGTTTTTTAATTTTCTTTTAATCATACAGTGCTGTAAAGTCATGAAACTATGCATATTTCCTCAGAATCACTGGTTTTCTAAATGAAAAATGTTTTTTAAAGGTTTGGAAGCTGCAATTTAAAAATAGAAGACGATTAATGTTTCACTTTTTACTGTCATTTCAAAAAATCACCACGACAAAACCGTTCAAGCTAACCAAAATCTGTTCGCAATTTAAGTTCCTCGATGTTTTTTCTTCATGTAGACAAAGTTTTGTGTGTATAGTGTACTTCCCCTGTGAGGAGTATTCATTAATTTTACAACTGTAAAATCTCAAAAATACACATTCAAATCAAAATAGCTGACTTCCTGTTGATCGTAGCTTATGACTGTGAATTAGAAAGTTGTCCGTCTTGATAAGAACAATTTATGTACCAAGTTTGGTGTCTGTAGCTAAAACTAACCCCCCCACTTTTGACAAAAGGTGGCGCTATAGAGTGCCTCTTCCACGCCCTTTTCAAAGCTTTTGCCATGGTTTAGCTATCTTTAATACTGATATCTGTTTCGAGTTTCATGTAAATCTGAGCTTGTTGTCTGCCTAAAAATCACCAGAACAGAACATTCAAGTTTGACACGTTGCCATGGCAACACTATATTAGATATCAATATCCCCACAACAGATTTTCTTCGGCCGTGTTTTGTCATTATTCTGATGAAGTTTGAAGCAAATCAAGTAAAAATAAGATGCTGAATTCAAAGCGTTTTGAAAATGATTCACTTCCTGCTGCCAGTTGGTGGCGCTATAACTTTGACTCCTAATAGTCACATATATACGATCGGTATCATACAACGAACAAACAAATTAAGTTTGATCAAATTCAGGAAATGTATGTGGATGTTATTAGACATTTCCTGTTTCTCATTTCTCGCCATAATTTCAACGCCTCGCCACGGGCAAACCGTTCGAGATATCAAAAATGTCTTCGCAATTTAGCATCCCCAATGTCTTGAGATCGTGTTCACCGAGTTTTGTGGTGAACGGGTGGAGTTCCTCAGAGGAGTATATCAAATTCCAGAGCATGTGTTTTTCATAAAACCCTAAATAGCCAACTTCCTGTTGGGCGGAGCTTATGACATGCAGTGTGAAAGTTGTTTGGTTTGATGAGTTATATATATGTACCAAGTTTCATATGTATACGTGCAAGTATGCATGATATATGGCCCTCAGTACTACAGGGGGCGCTGTAGAGCCCCTGTGCCACGCCCGTGTATCAGACTCTGCCCGGCCCTAATGGCCGCAGGTTCCAAGGTGTGTGCCAATTTTCAAGAGTTTTTGAGTATGTTAAGGACCCCAAAAGCCCCCGAAACCTTGGAAAAAAATTAGAAGAATAAAGAAAAAAAAAATAATAATAATAATCCTAAGGAAACAATAGGGCTCTCGCCCTCCAGGCTCCAGCCACCAATGCCATCACCACCCCGGTGGCATCAGGTAAACTGTGTCCAGCGGGCACATGCATTCACAATATCCCTCTGGCAGTGAGGTTTTAAAGAATATGGCGGTTAAAGGGTTAATCCGAATCATCTAGACTTTAAAATCACATTCACAGAACAATATACAGTATTGTTCAAAATAATAGCAGTACAATGTGACTAACCAGAATAATCAAGGTTTTTAGTATATTTTTTATTGCTACGTGGCAAACAAGTTACCAGTAGGTTCAGTAGATTGTCAGAAAACAAACAAGACCCAGCATTCATGATATGCACGCTCTTAAGGCTGTGCAATTGGGCAATTAGTTGAAAGGGGTGTGTTCAAAAAAATAGCAGTGTCTACCTCTGACTGTACAAACTCAAAACTATTTTGTACAAACATTTTTTTTTTCTGGGATTTAGCAATCCTGTGAATCACTAAACTAATATTTAGTTGTATGACCACAGTTTTTTAAAACTGCTTGACATCTGTGTGGCATGGAGTCAACCAACTTGTGGCACCTCTCAGCTGTTATTCCACTCCATGATTCTTTAACAACATTCCACAATTCATTCACATTTCTTGGTTTTGCTTCAGAAACAGCATTTTTGATATCACCCCACAAGTTCTCAATTGGATTAAGGTCTGGAGATTGGGCTGGCCACTCCATAACATTAATTTTGTTGGTTTGGAACCAAGACTTTGCCCGTTTACTAGTGTGTTTTGGGTCATTGTCTTGTTGAAACAACCATTTCAAGGGCATGTCCTCTTCAGCATAGGGCAACATGACCTCTTCAAGTATTTTAACATATGCAAACTGATCCATGATCCCTGGTATGCGATAAATAGGCCCAACACCATAGTAGGAGAAACATGCCCATATCATGATGCTTGCACCTCCATGCTTCACTGTCTTCACTGTGTACTGTGGCTTGAATTCAGAGTTTGGGGGTCGTCTCACAAACTGCCTGTGGCCCTTGGACCCAAAAAGAACAATTTTACTCTCATCAGTCCACAAAATGTTCCTCCATTTCTCTTTAGGCCAGTTGATGTGTTCTTTGGCAAATTGTTACCTCCTCTGCACATGCCTTTTTTTTAACAGAGGGACTTTGCGGGGGATTCTTGAAAATAGATTATCTTCACACAGACGTCTTCTAACTGTCACAGTATTTACAGGTAACTCCAGACTGTCTTTGATCATCCTGGAGGTGATCATTGGCTGAGCCTTTGGCATTCTGGTTATTCTTCTATCCATTTTGATGGTTGTCTTCCGTTTTCTTCCACTTCTCTCTGGTTTTGCTCTCCATTTTAAGGCATTGGAGATCATTTTAGCTGAACAGCCTATCATTTTTTGCACCTCTTAATAGGTTTTCCCCTCTCTAATCAACTTTTTAATCAAAGTACGCTGTTCTTCTGAACAATGTCTTGAACGACCCATTTTCCTCAGCTTTCAAATGCATGTTCAACAAGTGTTGGCTTCATCCTTAAATAGGGGCCACCTGATTCACACCTGTTTCTTCACAGAATTGATGACCTCAGTGATTGAATGCCACACTGCTATTTTTTTGAACACACCCCTTTCAACTAATTCAACTAATTGCCCAATTGCACAGCCTTAAGAGCGTGCATATCATGAATGCTGGGTCTTGTTTGTTTTCTGAGAATCTACTGAACCTACTGGTAACTTGTTTGCCACGTAGCAATAAAAAAATATACGAAAAACCTTGATTATTCTGGTTAGTCACATTGTACTGCTATTATTTTGAACAATACTGTACATATATATTCCCCAAACATATATATATATATATATTTAGTAACACTTTACAATAAGATTTCATTTATAAACATTATGTTAACATGAACAATATTTATATAGCATTAATTTATGTCAGTTAATATTCCAAACTTAAACATTAAAACATTGTTTTATTGTGATTTTTTTCCAAGCACATTTTACCAATTCCAAACCATATCAATCTTAATAACTACCATTATTTTTTATTTAATCATTTATAAGTGCTATGCAATAGTCCAGGAAAGCTGGAAGAGAAAAACTACTTATATTCATGTGTGCAGAATCATTAGGCATGTTTTCTTTTACAGATGAAATGCGCTAAAAAAGAGTTTTAACTCAAACTGTTTTAACTCAAAGTCGAAAATTATGAAATACCCATGAGAAATATCAAACACAAATGCAATACAGAAATGGATAAGTTAAGACTTGACCATTGTACAAAAATGCTGACTGGGTCATGAGGTCAGAAAAGAAGAAGAAAAAAAAAAACAGGTCAAGAAGAACTGACAAAAATAATTGCAAAATAATTAGGAATTAATGTGAAGATTAATTTTTAGTCAATTCTGCAAGACAGACTTTCAGGAAAGGAGGTGGAATAAAAATGAGCTCCTAAATCTTAATCCCGGATTCTGGAAGATATATTCCTCAAACCATCGGACAAGAGGAGGTGGTGCTGGTCCTTCACGAGTCACTCTAATCTGTTCATAAAGCATATATATAAAGTCTTAATATATAGTATTTCACAATACTTCATGGTATTCTAATTAAATCATTTTTTTGGAATCTTTGATTTCTCAGAACCTGACACATTGTAATTCTGAGACTCCAGGAAAGTGGCAGTTCTGTAAAATGTTGGCACTGGAGACTAAATGCTCCCTGATAGTTTCACACCTAATTCACTTAACACACACACACACACACACACACACACAAACACACACACACACACACACACACACACATTACCCACAGTGACAGAGGGACAGAGTGACATCAGATGTATGATAGTTTTTTAATTTTCTATCATCCATATAGTGTTGTATAGTCATGAAACTATGCATATTTCCTCAGAATGACTTGTCTTCTATGTGTACATTTTTTTGAAGTGTTTAGAAGCTGCACTTAAAAAAATAAAAGACATTTACTGGTTACTTTTTTACTGTTATTTCAAAAAATCACCACGACAAAACCATTCAAGCTATTCAAAATTCATCCGCACCTGTACTGTAAGATACATTCTTTAAACAGTGGTAAAAGAGGATGTGGTGCTGATCCTTCAAGAGTCACTCAAAACTTAAGATATATTCCTCAAACCATTGGACAAGAGGAGGTGGTGCTGGTCCTTCACGAGTCACTCTAATCTGTTCATAAAGCCTATATATAAACTCTTAATATATAGTATTTCACAATACTTCATGGTACTCTAATTAAATAATTTTTTTGAATCTTAGATCTCTCAGAACCTGACACAGAGTAATTCTGGAGACTCCAGGAAAGTGGCAGTTCTGTAAAATGTTGGCGCTGGAGACTAAATGCTCCCTGATAGTTTCACACCTAATTCACTTAACACACACACACACACACACACACACACACACACATTACCCACAGTGACAGAGGGACAGAGTTAAATCAGATGTTTGATAGTTTTTTAATTTTCTATCATCCATATAGTGTTGTATAGTCATGAAACTATGCATATTTCCTCAGAATGACTTGTCTTCTATGTGTACATTTTTTTGAAGTGTTTAAAAGCTGCACTTTAAAAAAATAAAAGACATTTACTGGTTACTTTTTTACTGTTATTTCAATAAATCACCACGACAAAACCATTCAAGCTATCCAAAATTCATTCGCACCTGTTCTCTAAGATAAATTCTTTAAACAGTGGTAAAAGAGGATGTGGGGCTGAACCTTCAAGAGTCACTCAAAACTTATCTGTCCATAAAGCCTATAAAGAATTATTCTTAATATACGGTTCACAATACTTCAGCTTGTTATTCTAATTAAGTGAGGGTCATTTTATCAGTAAAATACATAAAATTCATATTATTTTTCTTTGAAAGATTTCTATAAATGATTTAAATCATACTCGTTTCTACAATAATTATTTAAAAGTAATCCTATAGCTCCATCTGGTGGCCATTGTTGGTACTAAGAATTGCAAACTTGATTTATATGTTATGATAGTTTTATTTTTATGCTGGCTCTTGAAAATGATAAAGCTATGAAACTTACTGTACTTCCTTCAAATGATGACTTCTACGTATATAAAAAATTATGAAGAGTTGGAATTAAAAATTGTAAAGATATAGTAAAATAACTATTGTATTTTTTTATGTTACTTTAATAAATCGGTATGGCCACACCATTTAAGGTATCCTAAACCCATTCGAAATTTAACATCTTCAGTATATTGGCTTCATGTTAAAAAAATTGGTGTGAACTACTTGTGTCTTCTTGGAGGAGAATTAATTCATTTACAGGCTGAGTTTATCATAAATCCACAATAAAATTTCTGAGTTCTGTATCAATCTGTGTTGTTGTTTGTTTATTTTTATTTTTTTTATTTTTCATAGGAAGATAACTGACCCTTTACTCTCCTTTTTAATAAATGTGCTTATAAACCAAGAACAAGCTATTTATAGCTGTATTTATAAACTGCTTACTACTGACTATTAATATTGGGACAAGGCTTTATGAAGCATGAACTGACTATTTACTAATGAGTGCAGTTATTATAAAGTGTTATCAATGCATTTGCTAATGTTAACATATTAGACATTATTTTACAGTGTTATCAAATCCCTTAAATGATTTGTAAGTGTTTTGTAATGATTTTATTGACCTACAAGCATTTGTGAAAGTTCAGCTTGCATTAGACCTTAGTCTTGATCTGTGAGCTGAACAGTTTTACTGTTACATCCATGAGATTATGTAAATTCAAATAAATATCATGTCACAGGATGTCAGAGGTCAGTATCAAATTAATTAGAAATTATTATTTGCAGCACAAATAAGGTTTTTTAGGATTTTTAAAAATTCCTAAAACTGTCAGAAAAGGATAAGGCCTAAGATTTCTAAATTTATTTGTTTTTATAACTATAATGCATAAACTATGAAATTATACAAAATGTAAACATTTCTTTTTTTTTTTTTTTTTTGGATTTACATTTAAAAAAAATTAGCCTACGGCAATCATTCTAAACAGCTTGAATAAAACCTGTCAATATTTATTATAGACCACTGTAACTGTGTATAATCTAACAAACAAGTTTATTATAAAAATAAAAGTGTGTACACCAGATAAATTGGAGGATAAATAAATTGCTAACAATAGTATAATAGAGCATGTTTTAGGTTTTTAAGCGTTTAGATGCAGAAATGGACAAATCAAATGTAAAATAAAATGTAATTGATTTAATTAAATATAGATTAAGTCTTGTTAGAGCAAAATAATAAATAAATACGTACACACATTAAAAAAGCAGCCAAGATGAATGAGTTTAATTTTTTATATAGATTAAAATTGAAGACCGAAGCAGCTGATATATGCGGTCACTTAATATTAAAATCCAGTAGATCCACTTCAGATTTATTTCTCAACAGTTTATGTTCACGTGGCTGTTTTCGTTTATATTCGCCAAGCTATTATGTATTTTGAAATAATCTTGTCCGTGATGTGTTCGTTCTTACGACGAAAGGCAGAATCCTGCAGCTCCAGATATGTTATTCTGCCAGTCGCGCTTTCAAACAGTCTTGCGCACATAAACGGGTCACAACCACCTGCATTTAGCTCGTGTTGTGTTATAATGGATGTATTGTGTGCATTTATGGCAATAATTTATTTTCAAAAGCTCTTAAACAAGAATAAATTCGTTAGTTTTGAACTTGTGACACTGTGCGTGCTGATCGGAGGCAGTGATTTTAGGCAGCGCAAATATTTCATTTTCACACAAACAGTTCAACAACATCTTAATTTAGCTCTTGGTATGCTCTAATTGGTGAATTGTGTGATATCGCTGCAATACTTTATTTTTAATAGCTATAAAACAAGAATAAACTCGTTTTTTTCTGAGCTCATCATTCCACACGCTCTTGCTCAGAGCGGTGATTCATCTCTGGTGTTTCTCACGTATCACTGACCACACATCAATTATTAATGAGCCCTGACCTGATAATAATCATATATGTTGGTTTAGCTTGTCAGTGTGAATTAAATCCAAGTATTTATTTGTATTTTAACCGATTTAAAAGTGAAACCAAAAGAGAGTCTCCTCCCTTTTTTAGTCCGGGAATTGAACCTGTAGGGGCGCATTTTCTCTCAGACAATGGAAGTCTAAGCACACACACTCAAACAGATGGACAGAGTGAGATGAGATTTCTGAGAGTTTTTTAATTTTCTGTTATCCATACAGTGTGGTAAAGTCATGAAACTATGCATATTTACTCAGAATAACTTTATTTTCTGTATGAAAAAAGGTTTTGAAGTGTTTGGAATTTAAAAATGCAGGAAAATTAATAATTCCATCTTTACTGTCATTTAAAAAAATCACCACGACAAAACCATCCAAGCTATCCAAAACCCATTCACAATTTAAGTTCCTCAATGTTTTTTCAACATGTAGACAAAGTTTGGTGTGTATAGTGTTACTCTCCTCTGAGCAGTATGCATTAATTCACAGCTAAATGTAAAAAACAATCCACATTCAAATCAAAATAGCCGACTTCCTGTTGATCGTATCTGATGACTGTGAATTAGAAAGTTGTCCATCTTGATAAGACCAATTTTTGTTCTGAGTTTGGTGTCTGTAACTAAAACTAACCCCCCCACTTTTGACAAAAGGTGGCGCTATAGAGTGCCTCTTCCACGCCCTCTTATGAACTTTTGCCATTGTCTAGCTATCAATAATACCGATATGTGTTTTGACTTTCATGTAAATCTGAGCTTGTTATCTGCCTCAAAGTCACCATAACAGAATATTCAAGTTTGACACGTTGCCATGACAACACTATATTAGATATCAATATCCCCACAACAGATTTTCATCGGCCGTGTTTTGTCATTATTCTGATGAAATTTGCAGCAAATCGAGTAAAAATAAGATGCTGAATTCAAAGCATTTTGAAAATGACACACTTCCTGCTGCCAGTTGGTGGCGCTATAACGTTGACTCTTAATAGTCACATATATACGATTGGTATCATACAGCGAACAAACCGATGAAGTTTGATCAAACTCAGACAATGTATGTGGATGTTATTAGGCATTTCCTGTTTCTCATTTATTGCTCTAATTTCAACGCCTCGCCACGAGCAAACCGTTCGAGATATCAAAAATCCCCTGGCAATTTTTCATCCCCAATGTCTTGAGATCATGTTGTCCGAGTTTCGTGGCAATCAAGTAAAAAACCTATGACAAGTATATCAAATTCCAGAGCATGCTTTTTTTAAACAGCCCTGAATAGCTGACTTCCTGTTGGGCGGAGCCTATGACATAGAGCGCAAAAGCTGTTCAGCTCAATGAGATCTATAAGTGTACTGAGTTTCATATAAATACATGCAAGCGTGTGTGAGCTATGGTTCAAGATTTCTGACGGTGTTCCAGGGGGCGCTGTAGAGCCCCTGTGCCACGCCCGGGTCCCAGTCTCTGTGGCATCCTGATGGCCGCAGATTCCAATGTGTGTGCCAATTTTCAAGAGTTTTTGAGCATGTTAAGGCCCCCAAAAATGCCCGGAAGGTTTAAAAAAAAATAAAAAAAATAATAATAATAATAATAAGAATAATCCTTAGGGGAACAATAGGGCTCTTCGCCCCTTCGGGCTTGAGCCCTAACAAGAATAATCCTTAGAAGAACAATAGGGCTCTTCGCCCCTTCGGGCTTGAGCCCTAAATATAGCTGCAAGCAGCGATGGCGGGCTCAAGCCACCAATGCCATCGCCACCCCGGTGGCATCAGGTCCTTCACGAGTCACTCTAATCTGTTCATGAAATATATATATATATTTATAACTTTAGTAACACTTTACAATAAGATTTCATTTATAAACATTACGTTAACATGAACAATATTTATATAGCATTCATTCATGTCAGTTAATATTCCAAACTTAAACATTAAAACATTGTTTTATTGTGATTTTTTTCCAAGAACATTTTACCAATTCCAAACCATATCAATCTTAATAACTACCATTATTTTTATTTAATCATTTATAAGTGCTATACAATAGTCCAGGAAAGCTGGAAGAGAAAAACACTTTATATTCATGTGTGTAGAATTATTAGGCATGTTTTCTTTTGCAGATGGAATGCGCTAAAAAAGAGTTTTAACTCAAACTGTAAAGTCGAAAATTATGAAATACCCATGAGAAATATCAAACACAAATGCAATACAGAAATGGATAAGTTAAGACTTGACCATTATACAAAAAATGCTGACTGGGTCATGAGGTCAGAAAAGAAGAAGAAAAAAACAGGTCAAGAAGAACTGACAAAAAGAATTGCAAAATAATTAGGAATTAATGTGAAGATTAATTTTTAGTCAATTCTGCAAGACAGACTTTCAGGAAAGGAGGTGGAATAAAAATGAGCTCCTAAATCTTAATCCCGGATTCTGGAAGATATATTCCTCAAACCATCAGACAAGAGGAGGTGGTGCTGGTCCTTCACGAGTCACTCTAATCTGTTCATGAAGCCTATATATAAAGTCTTAATATATAGTATTTCACAATACTTCATGGTATTCTAATTAAATCATTTTTTGGAATCTTAGATTTCTCAGAACCTGACACATTGTAATTCTGAGACTCCAGGAAAGTGGCAGTTCTGTAAAATGTTGGCACTGGAGACTAAATGCTCCCTGATAGTTTCACACCTAATTCACTTAACACACACACACACACACACACACACACACACATTACCCACAGTGACAGTGGGACTGAGTGACATCAGATTTATGATAGTTTTTTAATTTTCTATCATCCATATAGTGTTGTATAGTCATGAAACTATGCATATTTCCTCAGAATGACTTGTCTTCTATGTGTACATTTTTTTGAAGTGTTTAGAAGCTGCACTTTAAAAAAATAAAAGACATTTACTGGTTACTTTTTTACTGTTATTTCAAAAAATCACCACGACAAAACCATTCAAGCTATCCAAAATTCATTCGCATCTGTTCTGTAAGATAAATTCTTTAAACAGTGGTAAAAGAGGATGTGGTGCTGAACCTTCAAGAGTCACTCAAAACGTATCTGTCCATAAAGCCTATAAAGAATTATTCTTAATATACAGTTCACAATACTTCAGCTTGTTATTCTAATTAAGTGAGGGTCATTTTATCAGTAAAATACATAAAATTCATATTATTTTTCTTTGAAAGATTTCTATAAATGATTTAAATCATACTTGTTTCTACAATAATTATTTAAAAGTGATCCTATAGCTCCATCAGGTGGCCATTATTGGTACTAAGAATTGCAAGCTTCATTTATAAGTTATGATAGTTTTAATTTTTTGCTGGCTCTTGAAAATGATAAAGCTTTGAAACTTACTGTGGTTCCTTCAAATGATGACTTCTACGTATATAAAAAATTATGAAGAGTTTGGAATTAAAAAATTTAAAGATATAGTAAAATAACTATTGTATTTTTTTATGTTACTTTAATAAATCGCTATGGCCACACCATTTAAGGTATCCTAAACCCATTCGCAATTTAACATCTTCAGTATATTGGATTCATGTTAAAAAAAAAGTTTGGTGTGAACTACTTGTGTCTTCTTGGAGGAGTATGAATTCATTTACAGGCTGATTTTATCATAAATCCACAATAGAATTTCTGAGTTCTGTATCAATCTGTGTTGTTGTTTGTTTATTTTTATTTTTTTATTTTTCATAGGAAGATAACTGATCCTTTGCTCTCCTTTTTAATAAATGTGCTTATAAACCAAAAACAAGCTATTTATAGCTGTATTTATAAACTGCTTACTACTGACTATTAATATTGGGACAAGGCTGTCAGGATTCCACCACCATCATCATCACTCCCTCCACCCACTCGCTCGTCATCCCCTGAATATTAATTGTCATCACCTGCATCTCTTCATCCTCATCACCGTCACCTGCTATCCCTCATCACGGCTCACCCTTATATACCCACTCTCAACCTTCAGTCTCCGTCTGATCTCGTCATTACATGGCTTACAGACTCTATCTCAACACTCGCCTGAGAATCCGCGAATCTTCTGAGAACCCTCAAAGATCGGCCAATCTTCTTCTGCCTTCAGTCCTCCTTCGGTGATTCCACTTCCACTTACTGTGATCAGAGATCGTTCCGTTGTATTGATATTGGTCCATACTCGCTCTCACTCTGATATTCCCGTCTGGTTCGGAGCATTCTGCTAATAAAACTCACATACGGTCCATCCTGTCTGCCTCCTGTCTCGTTTGTGACAGAAGATCAGACCAAAGATGCAGAATCCTACGGAGCCTGGGGGAAATCCATCTCAAGACCCGTTTGCCGAACTAGTGCGAGCAGTGCGCCAGTCAATCTTCTCTTCTTTACCGGACAACCCTTCCGCCATCCCTGAAGCAATCCTTCACTCTGCACGCCAACATCAACTTCCGCAAACACCCGCTACTTCGCCGGCTGCCTCTGCGAGTCCCATGGCCCGACCAGCGCCGTTCAGTGGTGAGGAGGAGGATTGCAGCGGTTTTTTGCTTCAGGTTTCACTATATTTCCAAATGCAAGCGCATCAGTTTACCGATGATTCCGCCCGGGTGGCCTTTATTATTTCTCTACTCTCTGGCAGAGCTCTCCAGTGGGCACAATCTCTTTGGAATTCAGACTCCCCAGTGTTAAAGTCCCTGTCAGGTTTCATGTCTCATTTTAAGGAAGTCTTTGGCCAGGCTGTTTCAGATCTTTCAGTTCACGATCAGCTTTACAATCTCCGTCAAGGAAACTCCTCTGTCAGTACGTATGCCCTCCAGTTTCGCACCCTGGCGGCATCCTGTGGCTGGAACGAGTCGGCCCTGATTACCGCTTTCCGCCACGGCCTGAATCCGAACATCCGTCAGCTATTGGTTGTTTATGATGACTCCATGGGAATTGAGAACCTCATTCAGAAGACCATTCGAGTTTCACAACGCTTATCTGCCTGTGACAATCCGTCTACCGCTGTCAGTCCTCCGTCCTCGATTCCCATTGCTTCTCCTCCAGCACCTGAGCCCATGCAAGTGGACTCCACCCATCTCACTCCTTCTGAGCGCCAGCGTCGTATCCAGCTTCACCTCTGTCTGTACTGCGGGAGCGACAATCACCTCATCTGCTCCTGTCCTGTTCGACCTCAACGTTCTGCGGTAAGCTCCATTCAGATCCCTCCTAAAGTGGAATCTTTAAATCGTACCATGGTTCATCTACTAACCCCGCATATCTGTGTCTCAGCGCAAGCCCTTCTCGACTCCGGTTCAGCGGGGAACTTCATTTCAACCCAGCTCCTCCAAAAACTGAACGTCCGCAAGCACCGCAGCCTTCAAGAGCTCAGAGTTCAAACCATCCAAGGAAAGCCGCTGGGTCGAGGTCGAATCAGTCATGTCTCTCCCACATTAACGCTCCGCATTGGCTGTTTACACACAGAAGAGATCTCATTCTTGGTGCTGGAGGAGTCTACTGCTGAGCTCATCCTGGGACGCCCCTGGTTGATCCAACATCAGCCCACCATTGACTGGAAATCCGGGGAGGTTCTTCGTTGGGGAGAAAACTGTACACATACCTGTCTAGCTCCAGTCAAGAAGAAAGCCCTATCTTCTCCCTCTTCTTCGTCCTCCGTGCTCAAACCCAAACTCCCAGTCTGTTCGACTTCAGTTGAGAGTCCAGAAGTCCAGCATCAAGTGGAGATTCCTGCTGAGTACAGGGGGTTCCAGGATGTGTTCAGCAAGCAGTTGGCGACCAAGTTACCACCCCATCGGCCATGGGACTGCGCCATCGACCTGCTACCTGGAGCCACTCTACCTAAAGGCCGTATCTACCCTCTCTCCATCCCGGAACAGAAGGCCATGGAGGAGTATGTGAAAGAAGCCCTTCAGCAGCAGTTCATCCGACCATCGGTTTCACCTGCCGCTTCCAGCTTCTTTTTCGTGGCTAAGAAGGATGGAGGCTTGCGACCGTGTATTGATTACCGCCATCTCAACTCCCAAACGGTCAAATTTCGCTACCCCCTTCCTCTGGTCCCAGCAGCCCTGGAACAACTACGTGGGGCCCGTATATTCTCCAAGTTGGATCTGCGCAGTGCATACAACTTAATCCGTATCCGTCGGGGTGACGAGTGGAAGACTGCTTTCGTCACCCCTTCCGGCCACTATGAGTACAGGGTAATGCCGTTCGGCCTATCCAACGCCCCTGCAGTCTTTCAGAATTATATGAATGAAGTGTTCCGAGAGTACCTCAATAGATTTGTTGTAGTCTACTTGGATGATATCCTCATCTATTCATCATCACTTCCTGAACACAGACGCCATGTCACTCTGGTCCTGCAGAAATTGAGAGCCCATCACTTATTCCTGAAATTGGAGAAATGTGAATTTCACACCACGTCGGTGCAGTTTTTGGGCTATATCATAAATCAGCATGGTGTGCAAATGGACCAGAGGAAGGTGGATACCATCCGGAACTGGCCGCAGCCCACTACAGTGAAAGAGCTTCAAAGATTCCTCGGATTTGCCAACTTTTACAGGAGATTCATCCATAACTACAGCCTTATCAGTGCTCCTCTGACCTCCTCTTTGAAGGGCCAGACCAAGTCTCTATCCTTCTCCCCCGAAGCCATCCAAGCCTTCCAACAATTAAAAGACGCCTTTTCAACCGCTCCCGTCCTCGCCCATCCTGATCCAGATCTGCCATTTGTCGTCGAGGTTGATGCGTCTTCTACTGGAGTAGGAGCAGTCCTCTCCCAGCGGCAGGGTGAACCTTCCAGACTCCATCCATGTGCCTTCTTCTCCAAGAAGCTGTCCCCGGCGGAGCGAAACTATGACATCGGAAATCGGGAACTGCTTGCAATCAAGCTTGCCTTGGAAGAGTGGAGGCATTGGCTGGAGGGAGCCAATCACCAATTTCAAGTAATCACCGATCATCGTAATCTGGAATACCTCAAAGAAGCCAAGCGGCTCAATCCTCGTCAGGCCCGCTGGGCTCTCTTCTTCACCCGTTTTGATTTCGTTGTTACCTACCGACCCGGCTGTAAGAATGGAAAAGCTGACGCTCTCTCTCGCCTCCATCATTCCTCGTCTGAGGAGTACCGCCCTGAACCCATTCTCCCTCCAGCCGTGTTCGCCTGTCCAATCCTCTGGGACATAGACGATCAGATATCCCAGGAAAACCGTCTCCATCCCGCTCCGCCGGGAGGTCCAGAGGGGCTCACCTTTGTACCTCAACAATTCCGCACCGCCCTTCTGGACTCTGCTCATACAGCTCCGGGCTCTGGTCATCCAGGTAGCAGGCGTACCCTCTCGCTCCTCAGTCAACGGTACTGGTGGCCATCTATCTCCCAAGATGTCTCCCGGTTTGTCCAAGGGTGCTCAGTCTGCGCCATCTCTAATACTCCCAGAAAACTCCCGGAGGGTAAACTCGTTCCTCTTCCTATACCCCGTCGTCCATGGTCTCATCTAGGTGTAGACTTCATGACTGACCTTCCTAAATCTAACAACTTCACCTGTATTCTAGTAGCAGTGGATCGGTTCTCGAAGGCTTGCAAGCTGATCCCCTTACCTGGACTCCCTACCGCCTTTGAGACCGCGGAGGCTTTGTTCCACCATGTTTTCAGAAATTTTGGAATTCCCGAAGATATAGTATCGGATAGAGGTCCGCAGTTCATATCTCGGGTATGGCAAGCCTTCTTCCGACTACTTGGGGTAACTGTTAGTCTATCCTCAGGATACCACCCTCAGACGAACGGCCAGACTGAGCGGAAGATCCAGGAGATAGGACGGTACCTCAGGTCATATTGCCACCAGTACCAGGACAGCTGGAGCCGCTACCTCCCCTGGGCTGAATACGCCCAGAATTCTCTCAGGCAATCCACCACCGGGCTCACTCCTTTTCAATGTATCCTGGGTTTTCAACCTCCTCTATTCCCTTGGTCTGGGGAGCCCTCGGAGGTTCCAGCCGTTGACTATTGGTTCCATCAGAGCGAGAGGGTATGGGACTCAGCTCACGTTCACCTCCAACAGGCAGTGCGAAGGCACAAGACCCAAGCCGATCGTCGACGGACAGACCCTCCCCAGTACCAACCGGGTCAGAAGGTGTGGCTTTCAACCCGGGACATCCGCCTTCGCCTGCCCTGCCGTAAGCTGAGTCCCCGATACATCGGACCATTTACCGTGCAGAGGCAGCTGAATGAAGTCACTTACAGGCTCAACCTCCCACCTCATTACAAGTTTTCACCCTCATTTCACGTCTCCTTGTTAAAACCCTTCATTGATCCTGTCACTTCTCCTCCCTCAGATCCAGGACCTAGGGACTTACCTCCTCCTCCCGTTCCAGTAGAAGAGGAGCCTATCTACCGTGTCCGCAACATCATGGATTCGCGGCGACGAGGCCCCCGGCTGGAATATCTAGTCGACTGGGAGGATTATGGCCCCGAGGAACGCTCATGGGTACCCCGCGAAGACATTCTGGACCCAACCCTCCTCACCCAGTTTCATGCAGACCATCCTGATCGTCCTGCCCCCAGAGGTCGTGGTAGGCCTCGCCGTCGCCAATGCCCCTCTTCTCAAGCGTCAAGAGCCGCCTCGGGAGGAGGGGGTACTGTCAGGATTCCACCACCATCATCATCACTCCCTCCACCCACTCGCTCGTCATCCCCTGAATATTAATTGTCATCACCTGCATCTCTTCATCCTCATCACCGTCACCTGCTATCCCTCATCACGGCTCACCCTTATATACCCACTCTCAACCTTCAGTCTCCGTCTGATCTCGTCATTACATGGCTTACAGACTCTATCTCAACACTCGCCTGAGAATCCGCGAATCTTCTGAGAACCCTCAAAGATCGGCCAATCTTCTTCTGCCTTCAGTCCTCCTTCGGTGATTCCACTTCCACTTACTGTGATCAGAGATCGTTCCGTTGTATTGATATTGGTCCATACTCGCTCTCACTCTGATATTCCCGTCTGGTTCGGAGCATTCTGCTAATAAAACTCACATACGGTCCATCCTGTCTGCCTCCTGTCTCGTTTGTGACAAAGGCTTTATAAAGCATGAACTGACTATTTACTTTTTGAGTTTGAAATTATTATTTGCAGCACAAATAAGGTTTTTTACGATTTTTTAAAATTCCTAAAACTGTAAGAAAAGGATAAGGCCTAAGATTTCTATGTGAGTGGCTAAATTTATTTGTTTTTATAACTATAATGCATAAACTATGAAATTATACAAAATATATAAAAAAGTACAACAGTTATTGTTTTCCAATGTTTTTTAGCCTACTGCAATCATTCTAAACAGCTTGAATAAAACCTGTTAATATTTATTATAGACCACTGTAACTGTGTATAATCTAACAAACAAGTTTATTATGAAAATAAAAGTGTGTACACCAGATAAATTGGACGATAAAGAAATTGCTAACAATAGTATAATAGAGCATGTTTTATGTTTTTAGGCGTTTAGATGCAGAAATGGACAAATCAAATGTAAAATAAAATGTAATTGATTTAATTAAATATAGATTAATTCTTGTTAGAGCAAAATAATAAATAAATAAATACGTACACACATTAAAAACGCAGCCAAGATGAATGAATTACATTTTTTATATAGATTAAAATTGAAGACAGAAGCAGCTGGTATACGCGGTCACTTAATATTCAAATCCAGTAGATCCACTTCAGATATATTTCTCAACGGTTTACGTTCACGTGGCTGTTTTCGTTTATATTCGCCAAGCTATTTTGAAATAATCTTGTCCGTGATGTGTTAGTTTGTACGACGAAAGCCAGAATCCTGCAGCTCGAGAGATATATGTTATTCTGCCAGTCGCGCTTTCAAATAGTCTTGCACACTTAAACGGGTCACAAACACCTGCATTTAGCTCTTGTAGTGTTACAATGGGTTTATTGTGTGCATTTGTGGTAATATTTTATTTAAAAAAGCTCTTAAACAAGAATAAATTCGTTTGTTTTGAGCTCGACACTGTACGCGCTGATCGGAGGCGTGATTTCATATAGGCAGCCTCAAATATTTCATTTTCACACAAACAGTTCAAAAACATCTTAATTTAGCTCTTGGTGTGTTCTAATTGGTGAATTGTGTGATATCGCTGCAATACTTTATTTTTAATAGCTATAAAACAAGAATAAACTCGTTTTTTCTGAGCTCATCATTCCAGATGCTCATGCTCAGAGCGGTGATTCATCTCTCGTGTTTCTCACGTATCACTGACCACACATCCATTATTAATGAGCCCTGACCTGATAATAATCATATATGTTGGTTTAGCTTGTCAGTGTGAATTAAATCCAAGTATTTATTTGTATTTTAACCGATTTAAAAGAGAAACTAAATCTCCGGTAATTGCACCTGTAGGGGCGCAATTTCTCTCAGACAATGGAAGTCTGAAGCACATATACTCAAACAGAGGGACAGAGTGATATGAGATGTCTGACAGTTTTTTAATTTTCTATTATCCATACAGTGTTGTAAAGTCGTGAAACTATCCATATTTACTCAGAATGACTTTTTGTCTGTATGAAAAAAGGTTTTGAAGTGTTTGGAATTTAAAAATGCAGGAAAATTAATAATTCCAGTTTTACTGTCATTAAAAAAAATCACCATGACAAAACCGTTCAAGCTATCCAAAATCCATTGGCAATTTAAGTTGTTTAAAATGTTTTGGCATCATGTAGACAAAGTTTGGTGTGTATAGTGTTACTCTCCTCTGAGCAGTATGCATTAAT
The DNA here is from genome assembly GCF_003368295.1 of Carassius auratus. NCBI lineage: Eukaryota > Metazoa > Chordata > Actinopteri > Cypriniformes > Cyprinidae > Carassius > Carassius auratus. The sequence goes on from NW_020528129.1 coordinate 21,079, forward strand.
TCACAACTAAATGTAAAAAAAAATCCACATTCAAATCAAAATAGCTGACTTCCTGTTGATCGTAGCTGATGACTGTGAATTAGAAAGTTGTCCGTCTTGATAAGAACAATTTTTTTACCGAGTTTGGTGTCTGTAGCTAAAACTAACCCCCCCACTTTTGACAAAAGGTGGCGCTATAGAGTGCCTTTTCCACGCCCTCTTATGAACTTTTGCCAGTGTCTAGTTATCATAAATACTGATATGTGTTCTGAGTTTGATGAAATTCTAAGCATGTTATATGCCTCAAAATCACTTGAGAAGTATTCCAGTTTGACATGTTGCCACGGCAACAATATTTTTAGCTATCCAATTTCCCCCAGCAGATTCATATCGGCTGTGTTTTAACATTATTCTGATGAAGTTTGAAGCAAATCGAGTAAAAATAAGATGCTGAATTCAAAGCATTTTGAAAATGACACACTTCCTGCTGCCAGTTGGTGGCGCTATAACTTTGACTCCTAATAGTCACATATATGCGATCGACATCATACAATGAATAATCTGATGAAGTTTGATTGAAATCAGGAAATGTATGTGGATGGTATTAGACACTTCCTGTTTCTCAATTCTCGCCATAATTTCAACGCCTCGCCACGAGCAAACCGTTCGAGATATCAAAAATCCCCTGGCAATTTTTCATCCCCAATGTCTTGAGATCATGTTGACCGAGTTTGGTGGTAAACGAGTAAAAAACCTATGACAAGTATATCAAATTCCAGAGCATGCGCTTTTTACATAACTCTAAATAGCTGACTTCCTGTTGGGCGGAGCCCAATGACATGCAATACGAAAATTGTTCGGCACAATGAGATCTATATGTGTACTGAGTTTCATATGAATATGTGCAAGTATGTGTGAGCTATACATCAACATTTATGACTGTGTTCCAGGGGGCGCCATAGAGCCCCTGTGCCACGCCCGGGTCCCAACCTCTGCAGGCTCCTAAAGGGCACAGATTCCAAAGTGTGCGCAAATTTTCAAGAGTTTTTGAGTATGTTAGGGACCCCAAAAGCCCCCACAACTTTGACCAAAAATATGAATAATAAACCCTAAATAGCCAACTTCCTGTTGGGCGGAGCCTATGACATGCAGTACGAAAGTTGTTTGGTTTAATGAGATCTACATGTGTACCGAGTTTCATGTGTCTACGTGCAAGTATGTATGATATATGGCCCTCAGTATTCCAGGGGGCGCTGTAGAGCCCCTGTGCCACGCCCGTGTATCAGTCTCTGCCCGACCCTAATGGCCGCAGGTTCCAATCTGTGTGCCAATTTTCAAGAGTTTTCGAGCATGTTAAGGACCCCAAAAGCCCCCGTAACGTTAGAAAAAAATAATAATAATAATAATAATAATAAAAAATAATCCTAAGGAAAACAATAGGGC